>NC_058064.1:18257822-18557822 GCF_020085105.1 Siniperca chuatsi
GTGGTAAAAAGTCTATGGTGTCCCCAAAGTGATGATTAAGACATTCAAATCTATCTTATCTTCCTCTACCTTCCAAGCAAACCACCTCCAGGAACATAATGCATCACGTCCTGTACAGCAGAACATTTTCCCAAGTAACATGGACACCCACATAGTTATGGATAGGAGAGTTAGGAGATAGTTAGGAGATTAGCAGTATCTAACATCACCTATAGTCACATTGAGCACACATCATGTAAGGTTCACTGCAGCAAACATAAGCCCACACTGTTCTAGCCCCAGATGGTCTCAGTCACCTGCTGGCCGTAAGTCTCTATCTGATGAGTCATTTAGATAAATCTCCTCAGGGGCTCTGTTGGTTTGGGGTAAAGCTGCCATGGGTGGCAGCCAGGGGAATCGTTATGGACGGAGAAAAGCGTGAAGCATAATGAGCCTCATGGGAGCCCAGTTTATGTACACAGGAACCTCTCTACGACTGCCAGTGTGCCGGGAGAACTGGGGAATGGAGGAAAGGGATATGTACTTGCGCAAGTGTGTGTTTATGCTCGATTGAGGTGGTACATTAGAAAGTGTGTGTGTGGCTGCGTGTGTGTACTTTTCCAATTATTGCTCATAACTGAGAGGAAATGCAAGAAGGGGGGAGGAATTAATGTTCAGTAATTCTTTCCTTTACTAATAACCCCCCCAACAATCATTATACATGTCTTTTCAGTGAACAAATAATTTCTCCCAAACTACACTTCATATCCAGCTATTACCCAAAAAACTGCTGCAATCCCCTGCTCTGCTCTAACAATTTCTAACTCAATATACACTGTGTCAAGTTGCCAGAAGCAAAACAGCAAACTAGACTTTCTGAAAACCTTCTGAAATCAGTAACAGCCATCTTAGATTGTTTATGCACAGTTGCTGCAGTCAAGACATTTCTCTATTATGGGTAACACAAACCCCTGTATATCCACACAGGTAACCTTATGTTACACCAACATATTTCCAAAGCAGCTACACTTTTGTATGACTGCAGAAAATACTTCACTTGACATCAGCACTGTCGACACAAGTCTGATTTTGGTTTTGAAGAGATTCTTCATCGACATTTCTTAGAAGTTCAACAATGCAGGGACAAACATATTGTCAGTATTTACTCAAGTACTGCACTTCAGTACAATTTTGAGGTACAGTAGTTGTACTTTACTTGAGTATTTCCATTTTCTGCTATTAATATTCTACTCCATTCAGAGGCATATATTGCTATCCCTTTTTTCTCCACTACATTTATTTAATAACTTTATTTACTAGTTACTTTGTAGATTCAGATTAATAACACAAAATATAATCAACAAAGAAAATCTGATGTATTATTATAGTTTAAGATAAGATAAGTTAAGATAAGTTAAGGGGGGAATTCAAGAGCTAGCAGTGTATAAAGTTGTTAAAATTAGCCCCACCTTTACCAGCTGTTAAAGTGATGTTTACAAATTAATGCATCAATAGTTATAATCCAGTATATAATATATGATATGACATATTATTCTGAAATGGACCATTCTGAATAATGAGTACTTTAACTTTTTGTACTTTAAGTATATTTTGATGTTAATACTTTTTTTAAATGCATGACTTTTACTTGTAACAAAGTTTTTCTACACTGTGGTATTGTTACTTTTACTTCAGTAAAAGATGTGAGTACTTTTTCCACCACTGTATATTGTAGAAAAGGTTTCAGTCGTAGTCATCTGGACACTGTTTTCAGAATCAAGACGTTTCAGTTTCGAAATCTCAGACCACCATTTCTATCTGATTTCTGTTCAAAGAGGGGTTTTCTTTAAAGAAAACCCCTCTTTGAACAGAAATGGTAGTCTTTGATTCAATCTGCCCAAAGTTTACCACAGTGTATTAGCACCTTGGTCACGCCAATCATATGCTAATCAGGTACTTAACAGTGATGAGGTAGGTGCAGCCAGAAAACAATAGGCCTGATTACTGAGCCATCATGGAAACAATTAGGTCAGTTTCAGGTGAAACTAGCTAATCAACAGATACTCAGGTAGACTCCTTCCTGAGGGCAGGGCTTATGTAATTCAGAGTAGCTTAAATTTCTGAGTTCCCGTTCCATTTTTTCACAATTGAGAATGACTTCCGGATGGGAGCCGAAACGTCTTGATTCTGAAAACAGTGCCCAGATGACTACGACTGAAACCTTTTCTACGATAGAACACCCCTGGACGAATGAGGGACTACACCGTACCACTGTATATTGTAGAAAACCTATTTCTGCACAGCAAACCATGAGCCAGTTTCACAAAGATATTTTAGACTGGTCCGTAGTGTTAGGTCAGTCCTAATCTAATTTTCTCTTAGAGAAGTCGAATCTAAGATAGACAGTTTCACAAAAATAAAGATTGACTGATTTTAAGCCTAAAAAGCCACCCTAGCCTCAGGCTAACTCTGAACTAAGAGCCATGTTTCCATGGTAACAATCTGTGACACCTGCTGACCTGTGGCACCAAATGACAAAAAGAGGAACACCAGCCCCAGAATGCAGTGTAGCCATGAGACAGTCAGGTTGTGTCTCGTGGTTGAGGTTTGAGTCGTGCTTTTTCCTCGATTAAAAATCTGTGCAACAAGTTCATATTCCTTCTCTGGGGATTGGTAAAATACATTCAAGGACATTTGCATTTAAATGAGGCATTTGATAATGAGTGTAATGAAAATATTAACTACAACTTTTATCAGAAAATCACTCACTGAATATCACCAACTGACGATACATTACAACACATTACATTACATTTTTTCCCTTTAGTCGAGTACTTGACTAAATACTGCACTATTCCTTGTATTCCTCCAACATTTTCTCTTGGATAAGGGAGCCAAAATAAAGCAATTAAGCAGACATGCCAGAACAAATATGACTATGATGCTACCTAACAGTTACAGAAGCAGTAGAAAAATGTGTTGAAAGTGTTAACTTCCTTTTCTGCATAGTTTACATTGATTGTAAAGATGGATAAATATGAAAGACATGGTTGACATCAGGGCAGGAGAAACCACACATTCTAGATCTGACTCACTTACAATCTAAGAATAAATGCTTTGCTCGTATTTGTCTTTCCTAGAATTCCAGCATGTGCATTTGAGGAGATGAAAAGTTCTTCAAAGTCAGCGAACTAATTGTTTGAACTTTGGCCTTATCCGCTATTCATTTCACTTAAAGCCAGGGGGTTATGTGGAAGAGAAGACGAATGCTTTGGGATAAAGAAGGAACCAATCACGGACTGCAGATCCTGTCCTACGGAAGGAGCTAAAGCTGGGCTGAGGTGTGATGCCCGGTGAGCAATCACTTTGGAAATGAATTTCCCCCCAGAGCTTTGTCGTATGTCAGTGGGAAGTGACAGCTCAGCTTTTGACAATCACACGTCAGAGGGAGGCAGGGGAAAGCATTAAAGCTACGCGTACTTTTGTGTGTGTGTACATTCATATAGTTTTGTAAGGGAAAATGGAGAAAGGAAGGAAGGAAAACAGGGTTCCAGAGTTCAAATTCTGATCCAATCGGCAGTTTCTTGCCTTCAGGCATCTTAAGGGGAAGCAGGCATCAATATTTCCTCATCGCCCCTGAGGCCCAAAGCACTAACACAGACTTTAGCTGAGAAAAGCTACAATTTTTAGGATTTATGTCAAGGCAAGGTGAGAGATACTTTAGGCAAAATATTCAAATACAGAGATAAAACACACGCAGGGTGAAGCTAAGACTTGGTAAATGGAATAGACAGTTCATAGGGTTCATATTTATTCTTATCCTGTCCACCGCTCTGCCTGAGTGTCAAAGTCTGACAGGCAGATCAGTTTGAGACTGACAGGGGGCAGGTTAATCGCCTACTCTGAACCTCTGGTCAGGTCTAGCATGTTTTGACGGTCGGCCGATCACAGATATGATCGGACTAGCCCCTGGCTGACAGGCTTGACTGACTGTTTTGACGAACATGCTTGTGAGACCGAGCACGTAAAACAGAAACAGCGGGATCGTCTGGGCTGTGAAAGAAATGGATTATACGTATATGCGGGTAAACAAACAAAGACACAGATTCAGTGGGAAGCAAAACATCACCAGCACGTCTGCAAGTTGTACCTCACCCTATTTAAATTTGCCTTATGTAGCCATGCACATTTGCTTTTCCTTAAATAGAAACCTTAAACTGAAGTCCCAGGCATCCATATAACAATCTAATATCTAAACACAAAATAATGTGGCTTTATATACCTCTTTTAGAGTTACTATAATTTTGTTGAGAGCTGTCAGGTTGGCTTAGAGTGTCTTTAACAGCACTTTACTAATTTAAAGCATTATAACAAAAGCCAACTAATTCTTGAGAGCCATATCTGATTGCTTTTCAAGCCTTCCACTCCTCTAAACACTGCCACTCATTAAAGTGTTGGCAGAAGTTGAAGTTGCCACACTGGGAAATGTCACTGCATCAGTCGATTCCTAGCAGCCTCTCTGAGGGACTGTCATCACAGTCTTAGCTTGACAGCTTTAAGTCGATAGCACGCCTCTCCTTTTCACTGCATTTAGTCTTGGATGTCCCTGCAGTAGGGGGGTGCCCTGACTATCACCTCTAAAGGACATTAACTTATTTCCTACTTTATTCTTAGGCTTTATGTTTTTGGCTTGTTTTTTATTTATTTTATGAGCAAATTAGACATGTTTGATGTATCTGTTGCAGGTTGAAAGCTCTTAACCTGTCACCTTTTCCGTACCGAATCATTTCCCCTTCTCACATCTTATCTTTATACCCTTGTAACCTTGAATCATCAACAGAAAAAAAGGCAACTCTTTTTTTCTCCTCTTTCTTCTCCTAACGCCATGTGAATAAAATCGGGTACTGACCCCCGTTCACCACATGATTAGTTCTGTGTAATGTCAGTGCATTAAAGGTACTTTTGCAGAGATTAGCGGATATTCACAAAATCCTCTATGCAAGTGTGGGGAGAAAGGTTTCACACTGTGGCAATATTTGCAGGTGCAAATTAGCAATGTAAACAAAACCATACAGCTTTCATGTTTTCATTACAAAAAACAAGATGTACAGATGTAGATGATTCTTTTACTATAGCAGCATACCAAATGTACCAGTTTGTTTAGATGAAATGCTAATGCTACTTCTCCATGTTTGCATGCTAAGTTGTTAGCTAGGTAGCGGTCACAAGGTGAATACTTTACCGCGCAGTTACATCAACTCAACTCAACTGGCTCTAAGAGAATCTGCCTGCAGTTTCTACTTGGGAAAGTTGATACGGTTTCAACCTTTCTGTCATTCTCACCACAGCGCACCGCTTTTCTCACGCACACGCATCACTGGCTGCAAAGCAAAGCCACTGAAGCTTACACTGTCGAACTCATCGCTATGTGCTCTGGAGAGGAACACCAGCTAAATGCCAAATATCAAAACTGGAATGGGAAACGTAGACACTGTATGCAAAGTTGGATATTTAACTATGTATTTTCATTCATCCAGTGTGTCCTTGCATGAATGTCAAAACTGTGGAACCTCAACTAGACCTGTGTGCAGTCCACACCTACAGTATTTCAAACACAAATCAGCAAAGCATGCAGCACTGTATGATTGACAGAATCCATCCGTACCTGTCTATGTCGCCCTGCACCTCTTTGCTTCCTCTCTGGGATATTTCTCGAGAAGAAGCCACGTCTGAGGCTCGGCCTGCGTTCCTCGCATACAGATGGAGGCCGCCGTCTGTAAGGTATCTGTGAGAGGAGAATTAATTAGAGGAGGTACATGTCTGACCTCAGTTTGGCATAAAAAGTCTGAGTAATTACGTATTTTTATTTTGCTAATCAAAGAAACAGATTAATTAAACTAAACCAGTAGAGAAAATACAGTGACTTGATGGATTTACTGATTCATGAGCACTAGACTGTATTTGCATTTTTGTGAACTCACAAAAAAAGGTGCGTGTTATGAGTTTGTATATCTGTGTATGTGTATGTGGCAGCCAGTAAGTGGTAGGATCTAAGGCTACTGCCAGAAAGCTATCAGACACGGCTGATCAGACATGGGAATCGTTAGTGTTGAGCTAATTAAGCTAATAATTCAGCTAATCACCTTTCCCTCCCGACGTGTTGTTACATTTTCTGTTCTGACACGTCTTTAATCCTACGGATGCTTTACTCCATCACTCCTCCTTAACTTCCCCTCACAGTTTGCCCTGCCCCCACAACTCTTTTTGGGTACTCTTAAGTGCATCAATGCCAAGTGGGAGTGTGTGTTCGTGTGTGTGTGTGGAATGCGAATTGCTTTTCCACCCCCAACCCACCCACATGCTCAAGGCATTTACTGTTATTGAGTGAATGAAGGTCAGAAGCCCACACACACGTTGTCGTGATGTGGAGACACTGACTTATCTTTTATTATTCAAGTAATCTGTCAGTGTACTGAGTGCCCTCAAGGTTCAGGCAAATGTATTATTCGAACATTCCTTTCAATTCATGACAAACCCACAATAGCCTTGGTGGATGTCAGCAGGCTATTTGTATTAATGTACACAGAAAAATGGGTGAGGCCTTGGTGACTGTATGAATACACAGCTGACTGTGAATCTTGACTAAACCCAGTATGCATTGCGACATTGAATGGAAATGTATCCTTCAAAAAAAAAAAAAGGCCTTTAAAGAAGTATTTTAGTTGGTATAAATGATGTAGAAGGCCAATCTTTATTAAAGCTGATGTCTTCTGCTTCAAACTGTAAAGCTTAATAGTCTCACAAAATGTCGTGAAAATGAGTTTAACCACTAACCATTAACCACTAAAGATTGCATGTAGGAGAGATAAATGGAACTTGAAAGTTGTTTCACGCTCAGCACAGTCCAAAGCAAAATGAGTTCAGGTGGTCTATGAGCAAATACTTACCCTAACCTCAACCAAACCAAATACTTTGCCAAATGCAAGTTTTAGCTGTCTAAAGCAAATGCTAACACCAGTCTTAAGTTTTAGATCGTTCACCAAAACCTAACCATTAGCTAAAGGGTCCATGTTACATATGAAATTGTTAGGTACATTTTGTCCTATGGTCTAAGAATATAGTCTTAATATTTTTCATTTCAGAGTTCATGGCTGTACAAGAACCTTTTTTCAGGTATGATCAGCTGAGAAACACACAAAATGCAAATTTATCATCTCTAAGTCACACTTATAGATGAGTTTGTATATAATGTTACATATGTTAATATAACTGATTAATATGGTCAAATTATTGATTGGGGCTTTAAAGCAGGAACTTGTAAGCGCATCAGAGGAAGCTAACATGCTTAGCATTAGCCATCCTACCCGCTGGTGATCTCATCCATCCGGCCGTTCTTCCCTAGGATGTCCCCATCACTCATGTACCCTGCCACCTCCATCTGCTTCCCTCCTTCCAGCCCTCCTCCTCCCTTCTCCCCCTGTTCCGCCCCCCTCGCCCCTGCTGCCGCTGCTGCTCGCCTCAGGGGGGCGCTGAACACAAACCTGGAGGGGTCCGAGTGCCCACTGTAGCGCCCTGTGGTGGTGCCAGCGCTCGTCGTGCTCGCCCTGGGCGCAGCATAGCTGCTGGGCATTGAGGGGGCGTCGCCTGCCTGGAGACGCGGGGTTTGTGATTGGCCCAGACGCCAGGCCATGGGGGAGGAGCGTGTGGTGAGGGCTGGTAGACTCCGCCCATTGACCTCAGTGGTTACCGTGGTGTCAAAGGTTGTTTCTAGTGTACTGTGGAGACAGACGATAAGAAAGAGAAAATACGGGAATTAATTCTGACTCTTGACATACAGCAAAAGCTGAAATTATCAGCAACAGTTGCTAACCGTTCTTAAAACCTTAGTATAGAAGGTTTTGGGAGAAGTGCCTCTAATGGACTAAAATCACAAGTCTAAGACATTGAAGCCATCATATCAAGTGCACTCCTGTGTGAAGGGCAAATCATTCAGGTGAAAAGATCATATTTTAAATAGAGAGCTGTCTACATCAGTTGAGTGCCACTCCCTTCAAATCACATGAGGTTTCTTCTAACATTGCTTTACGATTGTGTGTGTGTGTGTGTGTGTGTGTGTGTGTGTGTGTGTGTATAAGTGTGTGACCTTCCTAAAGTGCTGTTTCTTCTAGTGAGTTAACTTGTGAAGACTCCCATGAGAACATATGTCAGACCATCACGGTACATCACATAGAGATGGAGAGAGAGCGAGAGCGAGCTTCAGTATGTTTCCATCCAACTATCAAGTGTATTTTACAAAAACATTTGAAATGCCACAGAAAATAAAATCTGAATCAGGTGCATTTGCATCAGCAGGGTTGGAGAAAGTAAATAAACCTGTGTTTATGTCAGAACAAAAAGTTGTTAATGTTATATGCAACAAAAAAATGTTAAAAACGATCAAATTCAATTTGCAATAAAAAAATATCAATGGAAAAACAAATGACATCTTACAGTCTATTATGTCAAAAGGTTTTGTAGACTTTGGCTTTACAGATGAATCGTTGCTGACTTGTCATTTCCAATCAGGTTTTCTAAATGGTTATATCACCATTAGCAAATAAACAGTAGGATGAAAATGCATCTAGAGGAAGAAAGATCTTGTGTAGGAGAGAGAGAAAAGTGTGAGAATAAGTGAAATGTTAGCAAATAAAAGCAGCTAAGGCAGGGAATGAAACCTGATGGAGGGAGACAAAGAGGACTGACTCAATATCCTGACTATCCTCCATTAGCCCTGCAACAGCTACTGCAGCCCGGTTTTTCTAATGTTTTAGAAAAATCTGTCAGCTGCAGCACAACACACAACTTTTACCTTTCAAATGATGCCTTGCCAGATAATGTTTTGCAACAAAAGAAAGCAAAATCCTAATTGAGTCTTCAATTTTGCAACAGCACTATGGAAGTGCAGCAAGTGAGTCAACAGACTGTGAACAAAAAGATGATATGCTCAAGGCCACTCACACACCAAGCCCTGCAACTTGATGTATCTGGATGCAGAGAGCAAGGACTGGCAGCAGTGGTACCTATCTTGAGCTCTCTCTGCTGGGAAAAAGAGTGCACTACATTCACATACTGAGAGAGAACAAACCTGACATAAAACCAGAAAGCTGCTCTGTTTTGTGTCTTTAAGTAGAAGTTGCTAATGTGTATTCTAGTCACAAACATCCCTGTGTAAACAAAATAATGGTGTGTTGTATATAAATATATATATATAATGTATATTGCCATGGAAACAAGACTAACACATATAGCAAAAGTGTAAACAGTATTAAGGCTTGACATGTGCCTACTGGCATGGATGTTAATGCTATTTTCACAAAATAAGGATATGATGTTTGCATGCAAATACACTAAACTGTAGCATTATCAGCATATTCATTCTAATGCAAATATACTCAGTGCCTGCCTAGTACTCACTTTATTGCATGTTTGCTGCACAACTGCTGCAATATTGCCATTGGAGAATTCTGTTTAGTTTGAAAGAAGATATTTTAAGGGAACAAATGTAACGGAGGACGCAGCTGAAGCGGGGGACAGTAGCTGTGTGGGATGAGACACCTATTTGGATGCCTGCCTCTGTACGCTGGCCTTCATTAGGTGACAAAAGCAATGACACCTTAAAGCAGTGTCTCACACATAGCAGTGAGAGAGGTGTGAAAACAGCCTTGTGCCCTGTGTGTGAGTGTGTGTGTTTGGGTATGACTTAAGCTACCTTCAGGGACACAATTCAGACTGGAGACCAGTTAATTGGGGACGAAAGCCTCCCCAATTTGGAAAAAGCAGATTTTTGGGTCAGTGGTTAAGGTTAGGGTAAGGGGTATGCAAGTAGTGGTTATGGTTAGGGTAAGTCTCCAGGAAATTAATTTCTATGTAATGTCCCAAAAAATGACATAGGTAAACGTGTGTGTGTGTGTGTGTGTGTGTGTGTGTGTGTTGGGTGAGAAAGGGCAGAACACTGAACCCCTGTGATGCCAAGTGCCAACATGAGAGGGGCAGCGATGTCAGCCGTATTCCCAGCACGTCTCTATCAACACCTCCTGAGATCAACACACACACACACACACACACACACACACACACACACAAGCCCAAAGACACACGCAGTGACATGTCATTGTGCTGAGAAACCAAATGAAACAAACAAACAAAATAAAACAACAATTGCTGATCTGACAAGCGATCGCAGCCGAATATGGAAATACAGAAATCAATTTGCCACGGTATAGAAATCTAAATCATTTAAACATTCGTACACAATGTAGCTTGCTAAATCAGCTTATCTTTATCTCAAGGCAGCAGAGATAAAAACTGGAGAAAGACAGATAAACTGAGGGAGAATGTGTGTGTGTGTGTGTGTGTAGGTGTGTAGATAAATGAGCATGCAAACTGAAGGATATGGCTGAGCAGCAAGTACAGGAAAGGCGCTGAGATATTTCACACATCTAACCTACCACATATAAACACACACGTTCAATAAAAAAAAACAAAAACATAATATAATACATTGTGTCAAGTACTGTGAATGTTATTGTTTCTCAAAATTAAGACCACATTTCCCATAAACCCTGCTGCTTTTTGAGGACCTTTGCTTCATTACACTATCTGGTATAAAGCAGAACCAAACACAAAATAAATCCTAACAGGGGGAGACTATGTTGTGTTTAGCCAAGAGCTCAGCAGGAGAGCAGGGGATTGGTTATTGCTGAGCAATGCTAAATATAAATACACTGGAACTTTCTCTTGCTGCTGCTGCTAATGAGGTCTGAGAGTCTGACAGTTAAACATATGTTTCTTGTGGAGGTTCATTCACTGATCTTGGTAAAAATGTAATTCTGCAGCACCACTTCAAAGGCTCTCCACAGATGTCATGTACAATATTAGCCACAGAATTTTTTTCATAATAGCAGTTCTTTTATTATTTGTAACCATATAGTTTTGTTACTCCTGACCACACATATTTAGCTGTAATTTATCATTATGTTATTGGGAAATTGTACCTATTCAACCAGCTATGAGTTATCAGTCGTAGATAGCGGTCTGATTTCATGACCTGCATTTATGTAAAAAACTGAGGTTACATAATTACAATTTTAAAGTAGTTGTCAATAATATAAAAAACATTGCAATTAAAATTGCATTGAGACTGAGTTGGTTGCATGTTCATATTAACAAGAAAGTAAAACCAAGAGAATTAATAGAGAAAACATTACACTACAAATATCATGTGTTCTATTGTTGTGCACATGCAGAGGTAATTTAGGTGTCATCACTGGGTATTTCACAGCATTATCACCTAGCTATCCAATTTATACACTTTGTAACTCAGCAGCTCAGGCTTGGTGGGTCACTGCCCTCCAGCTTTTCAGGACAGAAAGTACTGGCATGTGATCTAACATTCCCATGACGTGCCACTGCCTCATTTTGTGTGACTGTGTCTATGTGCGTGTGAATCTGTGTGTACATGCTGTTCAGTATGCATGTGTGTGTGTGTGTGTGTGTGTGTGTGTGTAGGTAGTAGCAGGCTGGCATTGGTACTGGCAGATGTTAAACCCTACTAGGTTGAGAGCAATTGCTCACCGCCCTCACAGCGCAGATCTTCAATCTGGACCCTGAGAAAGCGTCCCTGCCCCACCGCCAACACAACATCTTTCACACACACGCACACACACTCCGGTCAGAACAGCCAAGTCACTTTCCATCTTCCATCATAGACTGAAAACTCATCTTGTCAAAAAGTGCCTCGTATTACCTTCCTCCAGCTGAACTATGTCACTTCTCCACTCAGTCTGACTGCTCTCACAAGAACATTGTCAGGGATTGAAAAGTGTCTCTGGCTCTGACCCATCATCACTGTTAAGAACTTGACCTTTTGGTAGTTTGGGACTTCACTTTTACTGTACAGTTGAAGTCATTGCAAATCGCTTGGTATCGAAGCATCAGCTAAATACATTAAAAAAAGAGAAAACCTGCTCGCTTCAGAATCCCGTACATTCACACAAATAGGACCAGCGGCTATCTCCTCAGTTCCAAAGCAATGAATAATTTAGCCTGCCCCATTCTCTCTATGCTCCAAATGTAAACACAAAATAAACACACCCAACTGTGTGAAGCTATTATGTTCAAAATGTCATCTGGCGGTTGCTGAATCCCCATGGGACTAGACGGGATCACGGGTCCCTCAGGGCCGAGCAGACAGGAGCAGTGGAGATTTCCCTTTTCTGTTTGCTGTGCCAGGTTTGTCCTTGAAGATCACAGCATTTGTTCACACATGGGGCTGTTTCTTGCTCAAGCTCAAATGTCAATCAATACCATTTTTCATTGTTAGGATAGAAAAAAAAAAACAGTGGAGGGAAATGTAATGTTGATCAATACACATTGTCTGTGGAGGCCCCAACACATCTGGATCTCTGAGGAATGTTGTGGATGTGAACTGAGCTGCCATGATGGCTGCAGCAAGGTCAGTTCAATGGGAAAGGGAGACGGTTTCAGGGCCTCTGAAACTGTAGCTTAACCACACAGAGCTTTTTCAACTGGGTCAGTAATTTCAGGTAACATTAGCTGCCACCAGCTTCCAGGCAAGCTGCGCCTCACTGGACTGGTCGCAATTTTTAGTCTGTTTTACAATCTAGATTTTCATGATCAGCAAAGTCTTTAGCAGGGAAATGTAGCAGAGAGGCCCAACACACAATGATGCAAAACCAATGGTGGTGAGTGAGCTACATAATCACCACAGTAGTATATTTTATCTAACGTGGAAATTAACTTAGGAGCAGGGCTGAAGACTGTATGACAACAGGTGTGCTTCTATCCTAAACCAAGCCAACAGACGTGGTTTTCTAACCCACATTAATGTAGAAAGCTGAACTGTGGTTAAATTAAGTTACAATATTTAGAGCTGGTGTTTGGGGTTGAATTTGCATTGCGCTGGCTTTCTGTGCTTTAGTGCAATCATGGGCAAAACGTCTGTCAGAAGTTGCAAAATGCATACAATGGCAATGCCGCACACGTGTTGTTCACATTGGTCATGTGACAAGTAGAAATTTAACAGATGTCCCATATTTCACTGAAAACTCCAAGAGAAACTGTTAAATTAATTCAAATTTTGTACCTTTTAACGCACTGAAGATGTGCCTGGTTTAGTCAGTACTGGGGAACACCCAGTCGGCATGAATGGGGTATAAACAGGTATAGAGGGAGAATCCCAAAGAGAGAGCACAGAGAAAGACCAAGTGATGAATATGACAATGTCATGTCTGCTCGAGCGTAACAGTGATTAATTACTTAAGGTGCTTCAAAGCTTCATGGTGATTACAGCCATTTCTTATCACGGAGAGAAATTAGGATGGTCTGGCCAGGCCTTTGTCATCGACAGAATTGGCATGCATACTCCGAGGCTATTCTTACATTCAGAATATAAACATGTCCGACGCAGGCACACACTCAGGAGCCTTTTTTCCCCATTAAATCTAATGGTTGAAAACTGTGCAGTAGCCAATACACTATTTCACTGGGCTGCTGCCATCTTAGGCCAGTGCTCACTGCTTTGCTGTTACGCTACTCCAAATCTCACACACAAACACACATACACACACATGCAGAGATACCGTATAGGATGTTAATCTGCAGGTAGGATGATGCATTTTTGCACATATTTCATGCTGTCCTTGTGCGTCTGATGCATTTGAATGAGGCGTGTAGTCTCAGACCAGTCAAACACGTTACACCCCAGCACCGTGGGTCCCATTGGATTAAATGCGGTGGTAAAACAATGGCGCTGTATTGATCGTGCCTGGCTGAGACTCCTCTGAGGAAAAAAAGAAGTAGAAAACACACACATGCACACACACACAGACTGCCATCTGTCTTGGCTGTCGGCAGCCTGGTCACCATCTTCCTCTGCAAATGGGGCAAAACACACAAAATAATAGACTGGGGGAGAAGGAGAGAGACGAGCAGGGAACCATTGCCTGGAGAGCTGACATAAACCAATGGTTATCATTTCGCCTGAGCCGCAGTCTCTACACTGTTAGATTCTCCATGTTGCCCATGGCTCACAGATGGGACAGTCTTTTAAGGTGCTGGTTGTCCATCAGCTCCTGAATGTCATTATATGTGTGCCAGCTGGTGAGGAAGGTGACGCCTGTTTTTAATTAAATGCAGGAAACATGGAGAAGATGGCATGGTAATAGAGGGAACATCATTAATAATATCTCCCTGTTGGATCAGGGTGATAAACCACATGGCGTGAGTCAGAGATATCAAATCACAACTACTTGAATTTTCCAAGGACAATGGATGCACGAGGAAACTGACTTGGATAATTGGTGGTGAGACATAAAAACTATGATCACAAAGGAAACTTTTTTTTTCTTTTTAGTTATTTTCAGCGGTTTGGTCGTGACATGTGTGGGTCTTCTTCAAAGTGTGTATCTTGTTTTGCCTATGACGCATTTTGAATAGGGTAAACATGCCTCAGCTTCTGACTTGCCACGCAAAATGCTATGTTCTCCCTTCTTCTATTTCAAAAGAGGCTCTTACATTCTTTACATTTTCCATATTTGCTTGTTCCTGTTGAGGGTCACGGAGACACTAGAATCTATACCAGCAACATTACCAAAATTGTTTCTTAAAGCTGCTATGACCAATATTTTCATATTTACAATGGATCACTTGACTATGTGTAATGTCAAAGGGGTCACTTGTGGGTAGTAACAAACCCACAGAGAATTATCACCAGACTTTGCAGTTTCCCTCAGCTCTACGGAGTGTTTTAGCATCTTTAACGCATTGTATGGGTTTTCCGGCCTGCACCTTTATTGTTTTGGTTCACTCTCAACATCATCAGTGTTGATTCCAGATGCAGCAGGCAGGTGTAACAACAATACACTACCTGCCCAGCACCAAAAAGCAGACAGACAGGTGGCGACTAGCTGGTGAACATAGTGGAGCATTGAACAGCTAAAGAGCCGGATATTTCCTGAGGAGTTAGCGGAGAGCAATACAGAGCTAAAAAGAAAGTGAATATTGAACTTACATTTGCAAGTGGACAAAAACACGACTCCAAATGAATGCTAATGTCTCTCTGTGTCTTCTGGATATGTAACTACGTCGCTGTTTGCTTAAAGGTTCGACATATCAACTTTGTAAGGTGATATGTCACTGGCGCAAGTTAACAGCTTGTTGTGCTGCCCCAAAGTGGAGAGAAAAATTTAAGGAAAAATTAATTAATTAATGAATGTAAGTTTAAGGTTAGCTAGCTAACACTAAATACATCTAACACTAATTACATTGATGGTGAGGGGTTTGACTTATATGTGACTTTCAGTGACTTTTTTTCAATGATTTTAATTTAGTAGAGTGACCCAAACAGGCCAAATGCTGCAATCCAACTTTTCTTATATTGTTCAGACAGAAAGTGAACTATAGATGTGACTGTATCCTAAGGCTCTTAAAACAGGTGTGGGTGTCTTAAAATAACCACTGGCAGCCAAATCAGTTTTCTCTGCACTTTGATTTAGTTCTAAAACAGTGTTTGAGTGAAGTTGCATGACGCCTTCAGTGAGCTAGGTGGGGGGTTGAATCTTTGAAGCTGACCAGGCAAATGTTGCCGTAGTGGTCAGACATAACACACAGTAACACTAATCTTATGCCAGTAAAAGTTTAAATAATTAATTAAAGCACCCAAGAGGCAGATGGGAGGGTTTTTGCATTTGGGTTGTGAGATATTAATGATCCTATTTGAGGTGTTACATTACACTATTGTCTCAGTTTCATAACATAGCAGCTTAAAGCCAGGTTGTGCAGAATAAATCACTTAAAACCTGCAACAAATCATTTGGGTTAAATTTTAAAATGGTTTTTAAAAGGTTTTCTGATTGGTCGTTGCTCGTTGAAAACTCCGGAGTCCATAAATAAAACTGTAGAAGCAGATTACAACAGACTGACTGTAAGAAGTGGTGGCATTAGACTATGTTTGTAAGTTTGTAAGGAGTGAATTACAGGGGCTGCTCAATTTTTTATATGCTGCAGCCTTGACAGTTTAGTGAGCTTATGACTGGAGGGTTGATGGATTGAATCCATGACTGCCTGGGAAAATTTGGAGAAGGGATATGAATGGGAAATAACCATACTCTTGTATCTCCAATACTAGAATCAATGTCTTGTTGTCCCTTTCGCCTTATGTACATAGGCAAGCATATATCCCAACAAACTCAATGTCTGCATTTTTATTAATTTTCTTAACCAAAAAACAGACCAGAGTCATTTACCATTACCAGTAAGTAATGGGCAGCAGTACCATCTGGGTGCCTACCTGTGGCTGATCTGTGTCCCCCGTAGACTTGACATGGTTTCTTCCAGGTTCTGCCGCAGGTCAGCGATGTTCTTCACCGTCCTCATGCGTCTTGTCTCAGGATCCTCTCCTGGAGACACATATTTTATATGATTTACTGAGATGTTTGCACCTGCACGCACACACACACACACACACACACACACACACACACACAGCAGTCACCCACATCCACAAAGGCTACACACAAACACACACTATAAGAAGAGATGAGGACATCTGACATACAGTATTTTATAGGATGTCACTGAACGTCTCAGGAGGGAAACCAAATGATGACCGATCACGATGACAGCGAGCGTGGGTGCACGTCCCTAAACCCCATGTTGACAATTGGGAAGCCATTCAATGAATCAGCCTGTCAGGCTGCACCACATGCAGTTCTTTTAGTTTAAAAAGCAGATACATTATTTTACGCAATACTGACATTTTTCCTTCAGGCCAATGCAGAAATGTCGTGTCATGACACCACGCACCCTGTCAGTTAGTTCGGGACACAGTCGTGCCTGCGAAAGCAAACTCTGTCAGAGCTCCTGTGCTTCTCTGTCAGGCACGTCGGAAAACGCTGCCACTTCAGTCCACCATCTTCCTACCACGCCCTACAGCAGCATACAGCTGAAAGCGTGTCATATGTTTTATGTTCTTCTCAGTGCCTTGTTTACAGATGAAGCACTTGTTTCACTTAGGCATTAGGCCTATTCTGAAGGAGTGCTGCTAATAAGCACAGGGTGGACAACATTTCTGAAGCACGAGCTGTGGGCGCATGCCAAAGTATCTGCTTGTCTGCTCCAATTAAGCCTTTCTGTTAGCTCGTCAAGCTAGCCTAAATCCGCAGGCGGGTACCAGAGAATGGGTAATTAACAAGTGTCATGAGACATAGAATGGATGCCGGTCAAAGTGCTTTCCAGTTTTAAGGTGCTTTCAGAAGAAAACTGTCTCCACAGTGGAGATGAATGAGCCAGCAGATCTCGTACAACAAGGCGACAATGCGGTGTGATAGTAAAATGAGTGCAAGAAGCTGTGCTCTGTCACTCTGTGCTGATTTCAGTGCTCTGAGCAGACATACTGACAGCAAGCTACTGTGATTACAGTGACTGTGGCAAATAGGGGCAGATGGGAGCAGTGGTAGGTTGGAGGTTTAAAAAGGCCTCCAGCGACTCCTGTAGCTCTACTCATTGCCAGGTGGAGAAAAATTGTTGAGGTGTGTATATGCCGGAATATGAAGCAGGTTGGTATTGAAAAAAAGCAGAAGATCTAAGCCATTTTTTTCTGGATAACTACAGAATTGTAAAAATCTATTTCAGAGTTGACCTGAAGGCATTTGGATACATTTTATAGAAAAAAATGCACAGACTGTACAGTTTACATTTCATTCAAATAAATGTGTGCAAAATTGTGCTCTGCATTGTCTTTGGCATGTCTACAGTTCCTGTCTCTTTTCCCCACACTGAAAAAAATGATTTGATTTGAACAGACTGATACGACACTGCCAGTATGTAGCTGATCCTGCACACTCACACCAATCTTCCTGTTTTGGTGTATGCTGTGTGACAACACACAATGTTAGAGTCACTTTGCTCACCAGGTACAAAAAGTGTGCAGAAAATTGATACTGAATTTATTCAAGCCTCTTTTTTAAAGGGAATACCCTATTTTGCATGTTTGCTTGTTGTTGTTGATGCAACTATCTTGGCCATGTCTGTCCTGTAGAAATACCTTTTTAAATAAAGGGTAAATCAACAAGTCACAAAAGCACATAGCACAGGGTCAACTGAACCTCATTTTCATTTTGTCTTTCTTTTTAAATGCTTTAAAACTCTGATACATAAGCTGAAAATGTAATGACAACAAGCTAGAAACAGTAGCAGATAGGATGAGATTGCCACCAATTATAGGATTTATGACCGGTTAACATTCTCTAAGTCACATTGTTTAAAGACTTCACAATTCCAGAAACCAAATCCAAACACTATACTATCCGCATTTGAAAAATCATTTTCAAAATTAATTCAAGACTTGACCTCAATTATACTGTATTGTACTGTGTAATGACGTCACAGGGTAAAGAGCAGTCTGGTATAATTGAGGTCATGTTTTGTCTTTGCAGAGCAAACAGACTGAAGGTTGTGTGAGGTTGAGGTGGTGCCGCATGTTCTAAACCTCTGATCCCATATCAGATGTCCACTCTATGGCCAGTAATTAGAAATCGATGAGGTACATATGATCTTGTTCTAAAACTTACTAGAAAAAAGAATACACAAAATCACAGTGACAAAATTGTGTTCACGGCCAATGCACAGAAGCTTCTGTGCCCTGAGTTGATTCCTGTCAGGATGGAACACATCTGAGACAATCATGTGAGACGAAAACTCTCCTTTGAAGCCCAGAATCGTATGCTATCGTCATTTTTCAGAAGGTTGCCGCTCCTTAAGGAAAGGAGATCCAGTCCAAGAATTAAATGGGAAATGGATCTCAGGTACCACAAACTCAAAGCATCACTGTTATCTGAGGTTCTCTTCTTCTTCCCTTTCTCACGTCTTCCCTGCTCCTCTCCTCCTCTCACCAGGGCCCCTTCGAGAAAGATCCAATTACAATCCCATTATAAAGTGACATGAGGAGATCTGGCCCTGGAGTCTCCATCATGAATGGACACTTCATGCAACATTGAGAAGCAGCCCAAGGCGTGCGTGTGCATTTATGGGTTTTTGTGTGAGCAATTCACTGCGGTAGAGGAGCAGGGGTCTCACCTGCACAGCAGGGTAAAGCAGAGGCGAACTGAATGTGCGGCCAACACAACTGCACCACAGAGGTCAACACACACACGCGCACACACACACACATTGGAGCCTCATTGCATTAGAAAAAAAATATATTCATTCTAAAACACAATACCTATAAGCAATGTACCAGCTCAGTACTTTTGCAGATCAACAAGAGTAGCAGACGTGTGTGTAGCTAAATCCCTAGCACATAATATCTAATGCAGCAGCTGCTTATACACGTGTATAGCTGATGTTTCCACTTCAGTAGCCAACACTAACAGAGAGGTGAGAAGCCACAAAGCATTCATTTGGATTCAAGCTGCTGTCCAGCTCTTGGCCCGGTGAGGCTGTGAAGCCGGGGGTCGAAAAGGGCATGGAGGGAGAGAAGGTGCACACACACACACACACACACACGTACAGGGTGCAGAATAAACGCTGCTCCAGATAGACAAGATAAGGCAACATAATGCAAATGACTGCCATTTGGGACTGACACGTTTATAGACACACTCCAGCACAAACACACACACACACACACACACTTACTGTACCAGTGGGTGCTTTAGTGCCAGATCACTCTCTCTCCCCTGCTCTTTCAATAATGCATGTTAGCTGGTACTGATGCCCCTCGCTCCAGCTGAATACTATTAGGGTACCATCCCAACCATCTAATTACAACACAAACATGCATGCCAACACACACACACACGCAGACAAACACACAACAAGACATAACTGTAAGCTAGGTCCACCCTTATTGTGGCATTTTGTCATAAATCAGCCTTAATAAAGCTTTGGCTGTCAGTCATTGGCGTGTTGCTGTGGCAGCTCTCACACGCACACACACACACACACACACACAAACACACACACAGATAGATGTATCCCATGCAATTTTATGGCCCTGTTGCTGAATGTGTTTCCTAATAGGCGTTGCAGCACATTGAGAGCTTGTTAATACGTATCAACGACAACTGCTCCCCGAGGCTAAAAGCGCAAACTGCCACGACAGCAGCTAGATGTTTTGAAAGCCAACTTTGATGGGATGAAAGAGTTCTTTAAAGATGTAAATGGCTTCTCAACTATCTGGATAGATCTCTAAACACACACACACACACACACACACACACATATATAAACCCACACTGGAGGCATGCATGCAAAAAGAAAAAAAAAGCACCTGTATGCACAAACACTGTAGATAAGCATGCACACACACACACACACACACACACAATGAAAGGTGTAATAATAAGCTATTGATCACGTTGGCTGTGTGACTCACAAGCAGTGAGGGAGGTGCAAGTAATAAAAGCTGTGCTTTTTCAGTGGGTGAGGTGTTGGTTTTCCATCATCTATATCTCAAGGTATTTCTCCTTTATGCTGCATCATGCCTCAACCTGCTTAAAGGAAATCAGCAATAATCTGCTCATTGCCAAAGCTCGCCCTGCTGTGCTGTGCGCTGTACTTTGCTTTATCTGCAGAGTCACAATAATCGTCTCTACTCTCTCCGTCTACTACGGACAAAATGGTCCATCTTACCAACTGAACCCCAGCCCCCTTCCCACGTCCCTTTCCTCTCACATGAAAGCCAGGTTTGTTCATGGGTGCTCATTCCAAAAGCACAAAGCATGGCATGCTCTCCCAAGCTAGGCGTTAATAGAGCTGCTGTCGAGGTATGGCAAGATACCTGTGGGTATAGGTTAGACTCCAGTACAGCACTTAACAATGCTACACACACACAGTGCTTCATTTGCAGACTGTGACGGATGTGTGTGTGCGGATGCAAGTGACAAAAAGGATGTGTACGTGTAAGTGAGATCTGTTTATCTGCTTGTGTGCATGAATTCAAACTACTGTTGCTTGTGTAAATCTTGTGGGTGAGGGTGCACTAACATCTGTGAGTCAGTGTGTGTGTATGAATTGCATGAGGGAGGGTGTGTGTGCTTTTACAGCCTTGTCTCACAAATTTCTTTTACATAATTTCTTAAAATGCTAATAGCGTGCTCGGAGAAATACGTTTCCCCATCATGAGGATTAAGGAAATAACCAGCTTATTGAAGGCTTTTTCTGCGCTGACATTCTCACATTCTGCTCAAGTTTGCATTTTTAAACATAAGTTATTTTACTTCCTGTACAAAGTTTCCAATTTGTGGTGTTGTCATAGCAATCCTTTCATGTTGGAGGAATGTAATCCCCAAATGATTTGAGTCTATAGTATGTAATGCCTTCCACAGTCATGCTCATTTCCTGGAATTTGCTGACTGTGTTGACTTACGTGAGCGAGGTTGTGTGTGCAGCACCTTCTCCAGGTCGCCCAGCATGGTGAGGATCACCTCCTTATCCAGCTGAGCCGTTCCCTCACGAGGCCCTCCCCCTGAAACCTCCTCCTCTGCCCAATAGCCGCCGTCTTTCTCCTTGCCTCCCCGCTTCCCACCACCCCTGCTTGCTGCCGGCTCCTCGTCTGAACGCCCGCTGCTGCCCTCTTCATCTGTTCCCCCCTCCTCCCTGGACGTCCGCGCTGGCTCAGTCCGTGGGTGGCCACTGTATGACGCCCGCTGCGGCCGCCCGCTTGCACCCGTGCATCGCCAAGGGACCGGGATGAGGGAGTGTTCCGACTGAGAAAGCACCTTGGTGAGGGAGAGCGACAGGGATCGAGCTCGGGTGCCCCGCACTCCTCCACCCCTCGTGACCGCCTCCTTCCTAGGGCTTCCCTGCAGGCTGCCTCCTGCCCGCTGTGTGGAAGATGAGTACAATGAAGAGTTCTGAGGTTGTGAGAGACGAGGTGATGGCTCGTCAAGCTCAAAGGAGTAAACCCGCTGCTCGCCATCGCTGAGCAGGGTCAGGTTTGTGAGCGAGCGCTGCTTGATCCGCAGGTTGAGGTTGTCGGGGAGAGGCTGGGGAGGCCGTCGGGCTGGGCTGCCCCCCTGATACACCGAGAACTCTGCTCCCCTCTTCATCTCTACTCACAGCTCCCCTCCCTTTTTTCAGCTTACCTTTCCGCCTCTGGTGGCTCAGTGAGTGCAAGGGGATCTACCTGTGCGTAGCTCTCTGTTTCACATCTTGGCTGCACTGTCACTGAGAGAGCAGATGGAGAGAAGGAGGAACCGGAGGACGGAGGAGGCAGAGAGATGTGTCCCCGCGTCCCACGCCTCCCGACTGAGGTCCAGGCTTCAGAGGGCTGGAGGGAAAGCAAGCACAGGGCGAAGAGCGGAGAGAAAACCTCCCTCTCAGGCATGCAGGTAGAATCCAGATCCATCCTTGAGCCAGCCCATACTCATGGTCAGACGTTGAGCCAGACACAAACACTTATTTCTTCCACTCCGTCTCCTGTCCTCATGCTTTCTCTCTGTCTTCTTGGCTCCTTTCTCTTCCTCCACCACAGTCAGGGGCGTGGATGAACGAGTCGCTACATCTCCCTTCCCTCACTAACACGTTCTCTCTGCCTCCTGCGCTCACACTCCCTTTATCTTTTCCCCTATTAAATGACAGTCTCTTTTCATTCACTCTTATCTCTCTCCCTCCACCTTCTGTCTCTCCTTTAATTACCACCTCAGTGCCACACTTCTCCTGCCTCCCCTCTGACTCTCTGACGGTCCCTCTCTCCTCACAGCGGAGAATGAACGGCTGGTGAAGCCCGCGAACAGGCTCACATAGCTCTCGGTCTGCTTGTTCATTCCAGCATGCAGCCTGCAGTACCTCTCTCTCTCTTAGCCCTCCTTCTCTGTTTACCACCCTCTCTTTCTGTTAATCCCGCTCGTTCTCTCACTTTCTGTTCACTTCCCTCCTCTTCCCAGCCCTTTTCTCCCTCACACTATCCTTCACCCTCTCTTTCTGTCCCTCCATCTTTCCCTCACAGTGTGACAGTGAGTTGTTTGGACAGTGCACCTGTAAGCTTGCAGCCTCTGCTGCACCACGCTGCCTGCCTGACTTAATTAAATGCTATCTTGAGGAGCTAAAACAGCGAGCCCGCAGCTTATCATGGATCAACAATGAGACCACAGAACCAACATATCCCCATCAATCAATGCTAGCTTTATTAGCTCTGCCGCTGTTAGTCACAGCTGTCTTCCACACATTTTTTAATCCTGGTTACCAATAGCTAGTAGGGACTGGAAGCAGTTGCCTAAGAAAACCATAATCAAGGTTGACCTAATCATGTGTTTACACTGTGAGTGACCCATCTGCATATTAGTCTAGCTATCCAGTTCCCCACAAATTTGTGTGCTGTTATTAATCAAAAATGAACAGACAGATAAAAATCAATACAATTACTTCGGCGCTTACCCTCTGTTGTTTTTACTTTCTGTGTCTACAAATAATTTCATTAAAGCTTAAATCAACACGTGAATTTTATATAGTTGTGCTGCTTTGATGTTTGGATATTGTCACTACTGACATTGGTTCAGCCCGTATATGTAAAATGAGAAGACTTGTCATGTGGTACTTGCGGTATGAGTACACTTGAATTTTCTTCTCAGAGACTCATTTCTGCCCCTCTATGGAGAAAGAGTCGGAAAAAACGAAGGATGTGTAACGTGTGACAACAAAAAGCAAGTGTTTGAAATGGACACCAAACAAAGAGAATGGTCAGCGCTGCAGTCTAATTTTATCCTTCAAATGATGGGCTTTGGAAAAGCCACGACCAAAGCAAAATGTCTGGAATGTGACTGACCTGACATCCCCAAACCTGTAATCACGCGCTGTTGTTTGTGCACACTGCGCTTTGTTGGCGGTTTGAACTTGACATCTTATTTTTCATCAAGTTAGCTGTTTGTTTGATTTATCATCCAAGTTGACCTCTTTTATTTCTGTTATTATAAGGATGTAGTTTCGTTCCAAAATAAGGTATCCACCATTTGAATCCAGTGCCATTTTCTTCTAAAATGTACAGTATATCCCAAATAATTTACAGAAACTTTGGAAGGATCCTCAGTAACGCAATCACTGGCAAAAGATGTTGCACCTTAAACAAACCAGACAAGACATAGATGCGACAGATGAATTTTAGGCAATGCAAAGATCAGTAATGTAAAATGGGATGCATGGACTTGTGACACTGAAGTCTTCATTTGCAACTGACAAAATCCAATTGAAACAATGGGATTTCTCTGTGCCAGCAGTTTGTGTTTTGATGGTGTGTTGCCTGGTTTAACCTCTCATCCTGCTCCTTGTCAGGAATTTAAGTTTGTGGGTAGAAACTCCTTCAAACTGGTCAAATGTCCCTCGATCCTGACCTCTCTGCTGCAGAAGCTCAACTGCACAGATGTGCACTGACTGTAATTAAAGGACAATAAAGACGTTGGCAGTCGTCCTTCTTTGCAAACAAACAGTACGATTTCATTTTAACCAGCAGTTTTCGTTGTACAGGTGTTATGGCAATCATAGTCGAGTAGGATCATAAACTCAAATATACATCATGTACAAAATATTGGGGGAACTTGTTCCTGTTTCTGAGTCATTTCAGCCACTCTTATCCTCAAAACCAATATCTACTAAATCAATTTCTCTGTTGCTTTAAGGATTAAAACTCCTCCTAGACCCAGTTTCCATGTTCCGTTGTAGTTTATGTGTGCAGGGTCTGTAAAACTCTTGTAATTAAAGTCCATCCGTTCCTCTATCTGGATATGGCTCAGATATCTGAACTAATGCCACTGTAGGAGCTTTGGATAAAAATATCCATCAAATGTCAAATAACACTTTGCAAAAGCCATCCCTCTGCTGAGGCTGAAAACAATAAATGATGTGTATGTACTTATCATGATGTGTCATGTGACTGGTCGTTAATGCAGCGCTGGGATTGTAACAGATGATGTTAGCCTGCAGGGATGTAAACAAAAGGCTGCAGATGCTCCCTGTGTCCGGCTGTCAGCGCTGACCTTTTCCCTTTGCTACATGAAGCCAGCACGGAACAGGGATCCCCCCAATAAACACAAATACACACGTGTCAGCACCCTCGCTGAAGACACACTCACACAACACCAGTACATTGTGCTATACACAGCACTAGCCTCCAAAAACTCTCCCATCCTGCAGCTACCCTTTAACTATCCTCCATTAACTGCAACAACCCCTGCAGCAGCTAATCCATAATGTAATACAACAGTCTTAATGTAAACTAAACCAATTTTTCTATTTCCTAAAGAGGGTAAATGCATTGTCTCAACAATTCCTCTCACATGTAGAGCAGCATAGCAGCAGCAGTCAGGTCAACATTGGGTAAATATAGATGCTGAACAGCAGATGAAGGTTAAATTCCTATATGCCCAATATTACAAGAGACAAATGTTAATGCACAGAGGCATGTGCACATTCGCACACCCACACAGAGAAATATCATATATGCAGAGCCCACAGCATGTGTGTTGACCTGCTGTACCTGATATCTCCTCCAGGCACTGTTTGGCTGTCTTGCTGTAGACCAGCTCTCCCTTGGTGGGGCTGAGGCAGGGGTCGGCCGGGGCCACCATGGTGCAGTCATTTTCTGAGAATGTCCTAAAGGCACAAGGAAACAAATAATACATGGCAGTTATAAAGACAGGCTGAAATATCTGGTAAACTCAAGCTTGACTACAGCCACTACAGTCATTTCACAGCAGCCATGGGGGGAGTGTTTTTACTGAAATGGTACAGTGCTGATAGTGAGTCATGCAGATGCATTTGCTGGAATTTAAGGGTTTGAAAGACCAGTAACTGAGAGATTTTAGTGTTTGATTTGGAGCAACAGCCAGAATTTTCCCTCCTTTGTCTGTTGTCTGTGTTTCTGCGATGTTAAACAAGAAAAGAATTCGAATTTCTGAGTCAGTTTTTGGTCTCAGTCACATATTCAACAGATGGACACCTCTAAAAGGAGAAGGGGACGGTCTCTGATGAGATGCTTTCTGTGAGTGCTTCTGAGTGCGTGCATGTGTTTGTGTGCATCTGCCTCTCCTCCTCAAGCCTGAGCATCACGCTCCACTGTTTTGTTTGCTGATCTGAAGAAACAAGGATGGAGTCCAATACACTTCACGAGATAACAGTCCTACACACACACGCACACAGTGAACGACAAGAAAACGCAAAATCACATATGCGCTTACAATCATAAACAGACTAACAGCGACACATACAAACACACACTTAAGCACAGTGACAGATGATACACATACAAACACAATAAAATGCACATTCACACAGGAACACACACACACACACACGATGAAAAGCATGCATTTTTAACCACATACACATGAAAATCCTGAAATACACACAGTAAAACTTGCATACACAAACACACAGACAGATCTGAGCACAAGCTACTGTATAGTATTCATTCCCTCCTATATAGACAACACACACACACACTCCGGGGACCACCACCACCACCTGCAGAGCTGCAGATAAAAATTGGCTTCCAGTTGCGACAGCAGCATCGGCCTGTGACTTCAGATCATGTGAAAAAGCTTTTTTTTTTCTTCCTGCAAGCTTCCCTCACCTCAGTGGATTCACAAACACATCCACAGATATTCACTGTCACTGTTGCACACAACAGTTTGGGCCCAAAATAAGAAAGCAGATATATGGGGAAAATGTGACTGCTGCAGTAACAAATGATTATTTTCTTAAAATTGATTCTGCTACTTTTAAATGGAAGGGTAACTTCACTAATAAGATTCAGGTAAGGCCTGTTTTTAATGTTTTGCTATTCTTTACTCCTGGTTGTATAATGAACTGTGATTCAAACTGTAGCAATTTTGGGAAAGCATTTCCATTAGTTGTCAACAGATAATTTAAAGAGGTGGCTGTCAAAGCATCGCCTACAATGTTCAAATGATGGGTGATCTTCGGGAAATGCAGTGCAGAAACACCAATGAGCGCTGAGCAACAAATTTCAAATCAAATCACTGTAGCATTTCTGTCATTCCCAATTCTGTTCCTGAACTCGGGTCAGCTTAGGTTAGGAGCAGAGGAGGACACAGGAGGATACAGTTAATAACACTGCAAACTCTTTGTGTGTGTGTGGGGGGGGGAAATCAATCCTGCACACTCACTGCAGCAAAGTCCTACAACCACACTGGCCTATTAAAACTTGGCAGAGGCAACGACTTAAGTGGGTGTAGAAAGAGAAAACTGAAAAACTGAACAAGACAAAGATGCCTAATTGGGCTGAAAATGATTGTAAATTACAGCACAGCAGGAGGCCTTTACGCTTACTGTCTGCATGCTGACGGCTGCGGGTGAGGCCTGCTGGTGAGGAGGAACATTTATAGCAACAGCAAAGGAGGACGAAGATGGAGGCTACAGAAATATGCTCACAAAGAAATATCTTGGCACAGAGGAAAAAGATCTGTACCTCAAAGGCAAGAACAAGGTGCTAACTCAACCAGGGGTTTCATACCCTCTTTGGTTCGCTGTATAGTGCAAGGCACCAACGATGAGGACTAATAGGACTTAATGCGAGGAAATGACACACATTGCTTTAAAACAGCAACATTTCAAGACAAAATCAGTTCATTTCAATGCAATCCTAACGATCTGTGGATTCCCATGTGGGGGTGACGTAAATCTGCACTCATTTTTCATGGGCTTGGTGAACTTTGACATGCGACTGGCCGTTTGCAAACTTGCTAGGTCAGAGAGGTTTTTCCCACCAGGGGGAGGAAACGGCACAGTACAGAAAAAAACAGAATGAATCTTGGAGAGCACCAGCCCTCTGACGCCTGCTATTTTGTAAGGATGTGTGGATGAATTTCACTGTGCCACTTTCTGATGTGACCGAGCCTTAACAGCAGAGAGAGTGAAGCCTCTAACAGCTCGACTGTCCATTGACTCTGCTGGCCAACTCATGCCAGATACTTCAGTTTGAAATATCAATTATCAGAGATTATTGTTAATATTTGGTTTTTGATGGCCACTAGAAACTCAAACTGTAGTGAAGTGAGTAAGAAAACTTACAGCTTCAGTCTCCAAATTAATGGCCTCTTAATAGTTAATGTGTTTTTGGTGATGATTTTGAAAAAAATTTGTGAGACGTATGTTGGGAGCAGCTGTAGTGATTATTGCTTGCTTGTTCCACCTCAACTCCACTCGTTATGGCCAAATTTGAAATATCTAGCCCCAAATACTGACAAAAACGCCAGCAACTGGTAAACTCAAGCCCAGGCTTCAAAATGTTCCTCCAGAAACCTGTGGGTGACATCACAGATGGTACACTTTCTACACTTTTTCTGTTTACTTTTTGCTCATTGAGTGGGCTGTCTGTGCTTTTACAGTTTCAGTTTTGGTTCCCTTCTTCGTAACTGAGTATCACTCACTATCTGCCCAGGACTGATAGCCGCAGCAGTTTTAACTTGCTAAATGTGTGGGATTAAAGTAATGCTAATGCTCAAAAGAGGCATTGCCGAATGTGGCGAGGCTGACTGTGCACAACGGAGGAGGAAGATGAGAGAGGGAGAGAAGGGGTGAAGGATTAAGTCTTGTTTAATGGGATTCCTAACTCTCTTTCTCTCTGAGCACAAAGGCATCTCAGAGACTTTGGCAGCCGCTCCATTTTTTCCCCCTGGATTACCTCTGCTGTTGTAAGAGAAAATCGGCCCTGCTGGGCAGATTTACCCACTTCCTGCACCTCTGATGGCTGTAACGTCAGGGAACCACTTGTCAGCTGCATGCATCAAAACAACACTGGTTGAATGAAGAGGAGGCAAAGGGTTTCTGAACGCTGCCAATGTCTGGGTTCTCACATCAAAAATGAAACCCAGACAGTTAAATAATAGGGTTTGGCAAGCGGCAGGCAGTGGATGTTAATTTGTTCTGTAATGACTGTGAAGAGATGTGGAGGCGAGAGCAAGATGCACAGTGGGGAGCGCCAGCTGATCACTGGGAGTGTTCCAGGATTTCATGGGGTGTGTGTGAGTGAATATACTGTGTCTGTGTGTGTGTGTCTCTGAATGTGTGCCGGTATGACTTAAAGGGTAAATATATTGACCTCTGGGGACAAAATGTGTGGGAGAGATGGAAATAAACAGCTTTGCTCATTTAGTGTGTATCCTAAGGATTGTAGTGCATACACACACACACACACACACACACACACACACACACGCACACCTCACCTGTACATGAAGGGGGCCACAGTGGCAGTATTGGGGTGGTTGTGCTGCTGCTGCTGAGGAAGCTGAACTACTCCGTTCCCTCCGAGCGCTCCTCCTCCTCCTCCTCCTCCTCCTCCTCCACCCCCTCCTCCTCCCAGCATCCCACTGGACCCAGACAGGGCTGAGGTGCTGGTGGAGGAGGTCATGCTGGTCCTTTTGCCCTCTGGGCCCCCAATGGAGCGCTGTATGTAAAAACTCCCACCCTGCCCTCCTTTCGTCAGCTTGGCTCTCTCCCCCTCTCCACCCCGCATGTTGCCGCTGCTGTTTAAGGCCGCCTGGCTTTGGCTCTGCGACTGAGTCTGAGGCTTGGACGTCGTGGTGGAGGGAGCTTTAAGTCCTGGCTTAGGTATGCCGCTGGAAGCCGAGGAGGTGCCGCCATCTTTCTTTCCGCATGATGGCTTCCCTCCCTTGGGGATGAGGCTGGCAATTTTGGAGGTCTTCTTATTGGGGTCAGCATATGACTCGCGCTCCTCTTTGGGTGGCGAGCTGTCCTTAGAAGATTTCCCAGACTTGCTTTTGTCGTCCTTGTCTTTGGAAGGGGCCATGGACCTGCTGCCATTGGCAGACGCTTTTGAAAATGAAGAGGAGGGGGAGGAAGAAGAGGAAGTCTTGCTTGGTGCAGTGAGGGACGATGTGGGTGTCTTGGTAGGCATTTGCTTGGCCGTAGCACTGCTACTGCCGCTACTGCACACCGACCCTGTGGGCGTCAATCCATCCTCACCGTACTCCGACAGGTCATCCTCCTCCTGCAGAGCCATCTCTGCCACAGACGGTGACGCTCGTGAAGCCGATCTAGGGTTAATCAGGCGGAACTTCTCCAGCATGGACCTCTGGGGTCCACCACTGCCAGCTGACCCTACTTTTGACCCATCGCTTCCGTGTGGCAGAAGGCCTTCAGTGGCCTGCGGTGAATGGGTGGGGGAGGGTGAGTGCGTGGGGCTCGCCAGCATGGACGAAGTGGCGCTGTGCTTGAGGTTCATGGACTTGCTGCGCCAGGACTTGCTGGCGGTGGGGGAGGGGATGGCAGAGGCCAGCTGCTGCCCGCTGAGGCTGGTGGGAACTGTCCCACCAATACCGCTCCCATTCATCCCGCCGGGTGCTGGGATACCCCTCACCGCTTCTGAACCAGGGGAGAAGAGAGAATGATTATTAAAAGTGCTCTTTTGGCAAATTAAAACATCTAATAGGATCCAGCTGTTAAACTTCCAAATCATATTTCTAATTCAAATAACTGAGTCACTGACTGATTTGATTAAAAGGATCAATGTTATCATGGCGACATACTTTTATACAATGTGCCTTTCTGGACTATTTTAGCCAAAATAGATATAGATAATATTACATATCCATAAACTACATCCACTTTGGAAACATTAATTACATGGAGTTCGTTAAAATATAGGGGAACAAGCATGTACAGTGTAAATAGCATTATTTTGCAATTGTACCACAATTTGTTTTAATTCTGTTATTTTTTCATGTAAGATAGATGATATCTAATTTTGGAAAGTTTTTACATAGCAGTTCACTGTAGTTACTCTGACACAGGTAAGGATTTCCTAATCAAACCAAGACATTTGGAGCAAACAGTCAAGTTCTGATTAACTTTCACAGTCTTCCTGGATTTATTTGACATCAGAAACAACATTTTCTAAAGTCACAGCTGAATACTCTGCTGTCTTCCTCTATGGGTTTACATACACTCAGCTCAAAAGTCAAGCAAAAATGGGAACATTTCTGTGTTGTGTAAAGTAAAAAAAAGAAAAGAGCGCTTATTCCCAATTGGCAGAATATCAACAGCAGGTTGGGTTAAAAGATTCCACTGTTATTATTATACTGGTGTCTTGAGTTTTCACTCAAGTGTGTTGTAGCTTCCTGTTCAGACTTCCATCCCCTGATTTACACTTCTGTAGAGGCCTGTCACAGCATGTCTGCAGGTGGATAACAGTGGTTGTAAGGGACAAGCCACCATGTTGTAGCCGTGACAACAAAAGAGATCACACCAGCTTTGTTAACATGGATGGAGAATCAGCTTCTGAAAGGAAATCATCCGCCCCCAGATTCACTGTTCAACATCATCAGTCTTTTATGATCAATATGTTCTATGAGTTTGAGGAGTTATTTATAATTGACTGTTTTGGTGAAGCAACTTTCCCTGAACATACCTACTTTTTACATTGGTGATTTTCTGCCTTGCCTAGAATTATTCCTGGATTGTATTGAATTCGCTCGTGTGATGCATGTAGACAGGGAGTGTAGTAGCAAGAAGAAAGTGAGCACTGCAACCTCAACTCAGAAAATGTCTTCCATATTGAGGGTGCAGTGGGTGTAGAAATTGGTGTCTAGTCTCTGATCCAGGGATTTCTCCCGGTATGATTGTTCAACGTTGGGAGAAAATGGCAGCTCTAGAAGAAAGCCCTTGCTCTTTGATGGACTTACATCAAAAACCAAAATTGCTGAAACATTTCCTGCTAACAAACTCGTAGCTACTGGAAATATCTGGTAATCATGTCATCTACGTTGAGCTATTTATCTACACATATTTTGGTTAGATTTTTGGTTAGATTTGTCACTTAAAGGTACTCTGTGGAGTTTTTGACCTCTTTAGGGTGGGTCCCCCCCTGAAAACTCCACAGGGCACCTTTAACTCTTCCTGGTGGCATGTAGAACATTCACACATATTTAATACAAATAAAAGAATGAAAATAAGTCAGTGGCAGCAAAACTCACTGAGATACAGTATGAAGACAATGTGACATGTCTGTATTATATGTAAAGAATTAAGAAAACTATGGAATATTCGCAAATAATCATGTAATCAATCATATGATAAAAAATAGTCAAAGGCTGTTCAAGTATGAATTTTTTCAAACCATTTCTAAAGACATTCCTTTTCCACTTATCACATTCACTGGCATTTATTCCATTCCAAATGTGTTCACTTCTACTAGATTTTCAGTCAAATGGTGCTAGGAAAATATAACATGCTGAGCCAAACCGCACACACATACACACAGAGCACATACACATCCATCATGCGTGGAAAACAAATGTTTTAGCGTCTGCCGCTGATCATCGACCTTTACACACACCCCGCTTTTCCTGGCTGGTTGATACTCCGACCATCAGCGCTTCTCTTTCACTCCCTCTCCCTCTGTCTTATATATACACACACACACACACACACATTCAAGATCCACTACCTGACAGATAAGTATAGTATTTAAGGAAGATGGATACAACAGAAGGCAGGCAGGCACAGACAGACAGAAATGCATCTTCTTCTGGATATGAGTTTGAGGTCACTTCAGAGGGAAAGGGAGGCGGATAAATAGAGAGAAAAAAATGAAACGAACAATTAGAGATGGGGCGGGATATAAAGAGAGGAAGGAGACAGAGTGACAGCATGAAGTTACGCACCATTAGACTGAATGTCTGTCTGGTCGTCTGTCAGCACAGTGAGAAGGGCTGTGAGTCACCTCCTGCCTGCAGTTTAAAGCCCCTTCAGGCAGGTGGGGTGGGGGTGGGGGTGGGGGTGGGGGTGGGGGGGGGTGGTCAGCTTCAGCAATAGCCGGGGCCCAGAGACTTTAACCAGCTTACACTTCTGACAACATTCTCTAAAACCTTAAAACGTCTCAGTACACTGTGTCAGATACAGAGTGAAAAGTGCAATTTCTCAGGTTATAACAGAGGCTTTTCTTTATATTGTGGTGTATAAAATTGAATATAGCACCCAACTGTAAAATGTCTAATAATGGTCGGGGCAATTATTATTTGCTGATTTTTAACCATATACATGACTCATTAGGATTGCACAAGAGAAAATGCAGTTATTCTGTGACACTTCTGGTACTCAAATTTTTTTATGACTGCATTTTAGGTCTGTGGCCAATCGACAGGTGTAAAACTACTGCTGCTAATGCATAAATGCATAATGCTAAAACATATTGGTCAGCAATTTTGCAAACAAAGCATCAGTACATAAACTGACTGGCACACACTGTACATATATACAGTATCTACATGGTTGAAGCATTGATGATATATAAAGCCATAAATATTATATGGATATAGGCAATATTTTAGGTGAAACATTTACATACCACTCCTCAGCTATTGTTAGTTATCGGGACAGTTTTTAAGACCTATATTTAAAATGGGGCTGTATTTAATTATTGAATATGCCAGAGAAAGTGTGGCCAACGAAACTTTTCATCTTCCTCTACTTCTGAAGACTGATTCTATATAGTAGGTGTGTGTGCCATATTTGTGTATCTAAGAGTATGTGTATGTGCTTCAAAAGTGTACATGGGACTGTTGGTGGAAATTTGACTGCACATGCGTGTGTGGACATGTAAATGTATGTGTTTACGTCTATGCGTGCAACATTTTTAATATTGAAGCATGCACAAAAGTGTGTATGCAACTTCTCTGAATGTGTTGCCAAGATGTGTGAAAGTGCATTTGTACAACAGCAGAACCTCCCCTTGCCTGTATATGATCATTGTCTCTGCATATTTAAAAGGGCAATGAACTGGCAGACTCTCTCCCGTTCTCCTGTAATGAGCTATCAGGTTAGAAAGCTGAGATCAACCAGAATGCAGAAGGTTCTGATCTCAGAACAGCACAGGAGACCGGCAGAATTGGGTTCGTTTTAACCAACAGATCCTCACAAATCAGCTTGTGTAAATAAACAACAGCTTTATTTTGTTTCTTGTGTGTGTGTGTGTTTAGACAGCCATCTGATACAGACATAAATGTGGATGAGAGAGCATCCATTCTTGTGTTAAAGTGTGTGTGTGTGTGTGTGTGTGTGTCCTCTGTATTACCCCTCATCTTTAGAGAGTGCAGTGGCCCTCAAGGCAGTTTATGAATGTGAATGAAAGAGGTTACAAGCATTTGTGTAATTCTGTGTGTGTCTTTGTGTATGTGTGTCTCTGTTTGTGTGTCCAGTCAATTAACCCCGTCTTTAGAGATCCCCCCCCCCCGCTCCTCCTTCCCCACCCCGGAGGCTGTTTCGCAGCGCCACCACACTTTTTACCATGCAGTGACTTGCCGTTGCCATGGCAACAGACTCTTCCTTTCTTTTTTTTTGCCTCAGTGGCCGAGGAATGAAATGTCACTTCTTCTGGGCGGTGGCGGACCCTCTGCTAACGAATACACACCAGAAAGACACACATACGTGCTGTACTACATGACAGATGATACACAGAAACTGAAAGGCTGGATTTAAGTGAGTAGTATGTGCACAGATGCATGGACATTTAACATCTACTGCTCAGTTAAAACCTGCAGCTAGTTATGCAGTAGTGACCTTTTTTTCTCTCCCAGACTCTGCAGCTCTTGTTTTGGATGCATTCTGTCACACTCTAAGTTGAATGCTTTTCAACTCCAGCATGCTCTCCCCATTACATCGCTAGAGTTTCACAATTGCCGCCTCATCCTCAACAACAAGCAGAGCAATCAACCAACTTTCCAGTCCAATTTGACTTACAACAAAAAAACATGCCCTTTGATGCTTCAGTTTAGTTGGCTGAAGCTAATTAGATAGTTGCATGGCAACAAAAATGATGCAATGCTCTTCATGCCCTTTGAGCTCCTGTTCTCTTTGGTCAGAGCACTCTAATGGGTTCACTTTATCCCCATGTGGCCATAAATATATATATATATATATATATATATATATATAAATAAAAGTTATAGAAACAAACAAACAGAAAAATGACTTTCACACATGCGTAGCCCCCTTTACTTGCAGATCAGACATGGCATCTGTCACCATTAGGTGTGTAACACAAAGCTACTATCTGTTTATGTCACAAAAATATCTGTGTTCAGATTCATCCAGGAAGTGGGCGGGGCCAACATCAGAAGTTGCTAGAAATCGTCTAGACTGCTTAAATTTCTGTTTTCTACAGCCTCATATGTATATGTATAGCTACCAAAATGCACAAAACAACATAATGTTATAACCATGTATCTAAATGAATCAAGTAACAAAACATATATATTGGAAGCTTTACACTGCACTGCAAAAAATAAAATCAGGTGAAGACTGATGAAAAGTTATTAAGGATGCTCCATGCTGAATTACTGAGGAAGAACCTCGCTGAGTATTGAACTCAAAACTATATACACCTTAGTGTTTTTAGCCTATAGCCTATTTGTTTACACTTGCAAGAGAAGAACATTAATGGAAAAATTCAGATACTGTTTGTATCTGTTATTATCTGTTCTCATCGGAACAATATATTTGTATTTGTTTAGATCCCTCGTCGCCGTGGGCTACGCAAGGACACATCCGGGAATGATTTTAAGAATGATAATATTTGATAACAGCAGAACAAGAAAACAAATAAATGTGACATATAAAAGATATGGCTTGTAAAGCCACAAGCAAAAAAAAGGAGGTAAGATTAAACAAGAGAATGTTTAACATGACAGGGTGAATTAAACTTAATCTGTGAGAAAAATAAACTCAAGAAGATGTATAAAATGGCTTGTGGCAGACACTTCCTGTATCCGTTTCTGTCTTCTGCTCTCTTTGCTACCTGCTTTTGCCCAGAAGGTTCTGTCTGCATCGCTGACATTTCCCCACAATTGATTTTTCTTTTTTTCCCTTTTACTTTAAACCAAAACATCATCTCCCCTGCAGTGAAGCTCCAACGCCTGGTGTCTTATCTCTGCAAACTGTCTTCTGGCAGGACTCGACTGCACTGTGAATGGTCCGGGAAAGGACGTATCCACAAGCGCCCACCATTTTCACAAAACAATAAAAAGAAACTGATCGATTGAATCTTTTATAACGGGGTTTGCTGTAGGATAAACCTGAACAAATGATTGTTTTTTAACTAAAGTACAAGACTAATACCATATATCAGTTTCTTAATAATTTGCGCTTCCTCTTTGCTCTCTTTTCAGCTACAAACACTTGATCACACACTCCCTGTCCACCCTCCCACTTCCATCATCTCTAGACATGCCTTCCCTCTCCCTCTCGTTGAGGAGTTTGAAGTTTCAGACAGAAATCGGAAGACTCGGTGCACATTTTGCGTGAACTTTTAGGATTGAAAGCAAGAGAGAAAGACAGATTCAAAAAGAGAGTTTGCTGGAGGCTTTTTTTTTTTTTTTTTACAGCTGCCTGATGCCACTCACTGCATCTCTGATCCACCTCCATCACCCCCTACTGATCCTCTCTCAACTCTACAGACTAAATCCTGTAGTGTTTTTCCTCATTGACTGGGCAATGCTTTCAGATTAAAAGCAAGATCTCATTAGTTAGAAAACATTTTATGATTATATGTCATCAACTTGTATATTAAAATGACTGTGAGCCATGGGATAGGTTTTAATTATTATCACTGTATGAGCCAATAAGTCATGATAAATCTTCTGAATGAGTCAAGAGGAAATCTTAAAGCTATTATAAACACAGTGAGTGAGCAAATAGCAAAGGTGTTAACTGATTAAAACACTGTGAGCTGATATATTAACTCTTCACAACAGAAAACACGAGACAACTTTTTATTTGTGAATAATCAGTTCTGTGTTAAATAAAGTGCCATAAGCTATAACTCTCAGCTACTGCGAGACCCTTCTCTCAAAAACATAATCACTCTCATTAGCTTCATCATGCTTGGCAGAGCAGCTGCCTGAATTTGCCCCCTTTGGTCATCTCTCAAATGGCACTTGCCACGCTGTGAAAATGTGTCGCCGCCTCCACTTAATGGCATCCATTATAACTCACTTGGAATAAAGAACTGGGGATGATTCAGCAGACTGGTTAAGATTGGTAAAGTGAGGGCCTCGGATTGTCTGTCTGAGTCAGTGGTGCCACCAAGTGGTTGGGATGGAGAATGTAAAATGGGTGCAACTACCTACTATCGACTTCTACCAGCTCCATCTTTCTGACACAATCAGAATCTTGGCTTCTGAAAGTGTTAGTGTTATTGTGGTACTGAACAGTAATGTGCCATCCTTACCTCTGTCGTTGCCACTGGCATACTGAAGAGGCTTGCTCTTGTCGATGCTGTTGAAGCTCTGGCTGCGACGGTTGAGGTTGGATGAGCCCGGGCTCCTGGAGGCCCCGCTGCCTGCAGCAGGTACTCTGGAGGGGCCGGGTAACCTGCAGGGGCCGTTGTAAAAGAGAGGACGTTAAGATAACATATTGGGAGTTTTAGCTCTGTAGAAACATTGCCTTGAGGCAGAGCTCCTCTCGGGGCAGTTAAATGTCAGTGGGAGGAGCATTTGTGAGCAGGACATGACAATATAACTTAGCCAGACACATTGAAATTCTTTGTCTCCACCCACCTGAGATTTAAGAAAAATCTATGCTGATAAATGTCCATGCTTTAAAGGTCCAGTGTGGAGGATTTAGTGGCATCTAGCAGTGACAGCAGTTTGCAAAAATTTGAATACCGCTCCCCTCACCCTCCCCTTCCAAGCGTGTAGGAGAAACTACGGTGGCCGTAAAACTAGCGAAAAATGCCCAATCTAGAGCCAGTGACTGGTTTGTCCGTTCTGGGCTACTGTAGAAAAATGGCGGTGTAACATGGTGACATGGCTTCCTCTGTAGATATAAACGGCTCATTCTAAAGTAATGAAAACACAACGATTCTTATTTTCAGGAGATTTTACACTAATGAAAACATACTTAAATATTACATTCCATTTCTGCCAAAAGCTCCTCCTACATGTTACACACTGGTCCTTTAAAGGATAGGTTGACATTTTTTCAAGGCTACTCTCATGCCCATATGTAAATTGAAAGAGTTATTTGTTGATGTAATTGTTCCACTTTTCCATACTGCCGTAAAGTAATTTCAATGTAAGTGATGGGCGACAAAATCCACAGGCCATGTTCAGTAAAAAAAATGTATTCTGAAGTTCAGCTGAAGCTGAGGGCGGACAGCGTCGCCTTGCTTAGCTGCAGCAGAGGGACAGTAACACGAAGAAGGAATCTGGTACTAAAAAGACTAACTCTGGAAAATAGATTTTTCTAATTCAGACTGCTTAAGACTCATATTAGCTTGAGCTGAATATGGATGTAGATTTTGTCCACCATCACTCCCACTGAAATTGCTGCAAAACGGGATGTTTTTGCAGCCAGTATGGACAAGAGGAAAAATTATGGTGACCAAAAACTCTTTCAATGTTCATGTGGGCATGTGAGTATTTTTTAAAGATAGACTTGAGAAAATATGAACCTATCCTTTAAATCTGAATTGAGAAAACTGCTGGGAGTGAAAACAAGTCTAATGTGGACTCAAAAAGACAGATAAAAGACCACAAGTTAGGCCTTGAGCTGAACTTTATAAACTCTATACACTACAAGTAAAAAGAGTCCTTCCATTGTGTCATGAATACTGACCCTGGGCTTAGTATGTGTCAGTGTGTAAGATGAAGAAAGATCAAGAGAGTGCTGTAAGAGAGAGTGTGTGTTCCCTTGTGGGCTGAGGAAGAAGGATGAAAGAAGGAGGTCAACTTTGGTGAAACTACGTGACAGAATATAGAAAGACACAGAAGTTTGCTTCATGACAGGCTGATTGAGATCTGTCAGCACCCATTATTGGAGGAAAAATGAAGTAGAAGTAGGTGAAAATAGACGTTGGAGACATATAATGGCTCTTTATTGTGTCCTCCCTCCCTCTCCTCCTCTTAACATGTATAGTCACTATTAATTTCTTTACCTCTACTGACACTGTATAGAGAAACAAAGGCTTATGTGCACATCTACCAAGGAAGTTTGTGTTTTCAGTCAGTCTCTCTATTCTCTCACACACACAAACACACTTTCGCATAATCTTTTTCTCTCGACAGAGTCAAAGCTGCCGGTGTCAAATGTTGATTTGCCATGCTGCAGCTGGAGGATTTTCACGATTCCCATGAGGGCGCTAAAAGAATTATCTCATCAAAAACCTGTTGTTATTGTACAATAACTTTACATTGCATTTTTTATGCACTTTGCCAGATGCTTTCACCCATCTGTTTATTGGTAAGTTATTTCAAAAACAGATTCGGCAACTGTCTCAAGGCTCATGGCACGATTTATGACAAATTGGATCTATTTCTACCATTAATCTTAACTATTATGGCTTGATGTGATTTTTATGAACTGATTCCAAAGATCACATTTTACATCACGATCTAGTGGTCCATACCTGACCTAAAAATATTCATTTCTTTCTCCCTCACAATCTCTTCAGATTGCTTGTTTACACGTTGTGACTATACTGCATCCAGTTTCCATTCCTAGCCTGGTCTTTGTCAATAGTAAGTGGGAAAGAAAAAACTTTGAATAGATTCTAACAACTTGGTCTCTTTCTGTCTCCGTGCCTGAAAGCTGTCGTGATGTCCTTTAACAAAGATAATCGATTCGCTACGGTGAATATGTCACTCGCGTCTGTATCGCAGATGGAGCCGAGATGGCGGAGAGGAAAGTTTTTTTAAAGGGTGGAATCCTGAAGTGGTCAAAACCCCCAGGGGAAAAAACATATTTCATATGTTCCATTTTGTCTTTAAGGACTTAATTTTATTAAACTAAACTAAACATCGATCGACACGTAGCATGGATAAAAAACATCTTGATTATTAAGAAATATCTCCCTACACTGCCTGCCTTGCACTTATCCCTGGATCTGGAACCTATTTTATACCAAAACGAGTCCAAATAAAAACCAAGAAGTGACAGTCCTGGTTCACTTTGATACAGGAAATAGCACACACAACTGAATAAAGAACAATTATCACCTGGCCGTGGTAATGCTCCCAGATCATCTTTTAACATCACTTCTGTAGGACAGCTGTTCATTTGCAGAGGAAGGCAGCTCCACTAACTGATATTAGTGAAGCCAATTATGCTTTAAGCTGCAGGGCTTATCAAACTAACCATCCGCTGCATTTTCTGATGCAACAAGAAACACAGAAAGCATGCAATAAATATTCAGCACTTCTGCTATTGCAGCAGAGGGACTTGAAAGGTACTGTATATAATTACAAAAAATTGAAGTTTACTTTGGGTGTCTCCCTTGAAAAATAGAGCAAGGCTCAGCGATTAAGCAACCTACACAGCATGTAGTCAGAGCAAAACTGCCTAATAAGTCAGTCCATGTGCTGAACAATGCAAACAATGTTTTATACAGACAATTGTGCAAAAAATAAAATGTACTCAAGTGCAAAAAAACTGACATCTAGAAACAGTAAATGTGCCAGTGTCTACATTCAGTTCCTTTCAAGAGTTCCTTTCAATTTCTTAGATCCTAAAACATCCAACTGTACATCTACAGTGGCGACACCAGCAGACTTTAGACTGTTTAGAGATGCAGATCCAGGCCTGAGAGCAGACACTTGGTGCTCTGCCTGAGTGATCGCACTGAGCTGCAGCCAGAGCTGAGAATGCCATTCGTTGGGCTTAGGACAGAGGGACTAGTACAATATCAACCGCTTAATAGAGAGAGAGAGAGAGAGAGAGAGAGAGAGAGAGAGCATAGAAATGACAGGGAAGTCTACTTTGAATACTTTGAATTTTGGTGTTCAAATGAAATAGCTCACAACAAAACAGAACTAAAAGCACCTCAATGACCCCTAAACACACACGAACACACATGCACTGATAACAGTAGTTATAGGGCCTTTAGCTCCCACAGGTACAATTAACAAGGGAAAGAACAGAGGAGAATGACAGGCCAAACAATTAAAAGGAAAAAAACTAAGAAGAAATTAAAAAGAACAAAGGAAAGAATTGAGAGAATGGGAGTGAAAGGGAAATAGATGCAGAGAGGGAGAGAATCAGAGAAAAAATACTGTAGCTGCAAACCCAGACAAGAGAAAATGAGAGATAAACAGTGGGGAAATGAGGGTGAGATTGAGGCAATTCAGATGGAAATCAGAAGTAGTCCCTTTTATCATAAGATTCTTTCATCTTCCAAAATACATGTTTGATGATGCATCAGCAAAATGGAGCTTGAGAGGGAAATGTGATGTAAATTCTGGACAATGATTTTGTTTTAGGACAGACTTGGGGAAGCGTATCGGACACAAAAAGGATATCCAGCCTGATGATGAGGTGAAGAAGAGAGGGACTGGACACACTTTCTTCACAGGCTGTCAACAATAGTTCTTGCAGACGAGACAGTGCTTCCTATTCATTTCCCCTGGCAAGGTTTTGCCAGTGAGTCTGGGGATTCAAACCAGCACCTTTCCTACGTTATGCCAACTTTTAGACTACATCTGGTCCAGCCAGTCTGGAATTCACACTACCTTCAGGGCAAAGCCACCTCAGGCTCATAAAAATAATAGAACGATACCACAAGCTAGCAGATGGCCAACAGGCTATCAAACATCACCACCTGCTGCAAAGATGATGAACTTTAAGGACCATATCAGTATTTCAAACAATATATTTTACATCGTAGCTATCCATTTTCCAAACCATGTGTGTTGTAAAAATTTAAATGTATATTTTCTACTATTCCCGGCAGCCATCGATTTGTATTTGCTGTATTTGCATTTGTTGACTGTGATGGATTACACAACTCAAGTAAGTGTCTGCTAATTGAGTTTCTACAAAAATGAATGGAAATCAATGGCTGAATAGAACTGTTGGCAAAATATGTCCAAAAATCTAAAACTGCAAAGCATGCATTATAAAATGGTCAGCAAAAATACACAGTATAGCTAATTTGTAATGAAGGAACTAAAACACACCGGTATGGTCCTTTAAGGCATAACGTAGCCCAGCAAGTGCACTGTAGCATCAGTAGAGCATAGATGCTAAGCATAGGTGACCCCAGGGGAAGAAAAAGCACCTAACCCTGGCAGCGTTAAGGTGTGTTCACACCAGGCCAGTTTATTCAGACTATAAAGCCGTTTTAGCTTAGTTTTAGTCAGGTGTCTTCATCTAAGAGAACCACAGAGCGGTTCATCAGGAATACGAAAGAAATTAGTACCAATAGGAGGAAGCAACCCATTATGTGAAGTGTAGAAATGCACAAGAAGCTCTATATTGGCAATCAATAAGCACCAGTTTCTCATCCTTGGAAAGCCAAGCATAAGAAAATGAAGGGAAACGTCTTGTCTTGGACCTAAGCTCATATGTAGCTATTTCTTTATGCATACTTAACTGGTATGAACACCAAAGAACATAAATAACAACAAAGAAAGCACCCTCCAACTGGGTAGTATGAGTCTAAACACACCAAATACAAAAATGCAACACAGTGGACATGTTTCTGCCCCTGTTAAGAACAACAGAAGAACAATCTACATCAGTGACTGCAAGTGAAACGTGCAGTTGTTGCTGTTGTAAAGAGGGTAGTTCCTTTAGCTCTGGCTAACGGGCAAAATGTCTAATAAAGTGCATAAAAAACATTAAAACTCCAGCACCTTGAGGGAAACACTCTTCACCACATTCAGCGCAGTATGTGAGAGAGACATCAATTGTTTTCCCATTTTAGAACTGCTACAGCATTCTTGCTTCAGGGATAGGAGAGGAGACAATTCATGGTGATTAAAAATAACTTTTCAGATGGCAAGAAAGCAATTAAATGTGGTAATCAGGCTTGTATGAATGAGAATCAGATGGCAGCAGAGGAATGGTTACACTGTCACCACTCACTGACCTCCAATATAGGTTTTTTGTATGTGTTGTGTGTGTGTGTGTGTGTGTGTGTGTGTATCTTCATATGTATGCAGGAATTAAGGAGCTATTCCTGCAAAGCAGCAGCAGTGAGGTTTGTTGTCAGTGATGTGAGAGGGCAGATTACCACCCATAGGGCTGGAGCTGCTGGCTGCAGCATTTGTGCCATTGCTCAGTGGCGGCTGGAGAGGAATTATTTGCCAACACGCTGGTTCCCACTGCCTCTGAGCTGGAACAAATGCTGCAAGCAGCAGACAACTGGGCTCTGGGGTGTCTACGTACAGTATGTGTGGGTAGATTTGTGGGTGAATGTCTCACATGTACATAACTGTATCGGTTTGTTTATGCGAGTACATCACATGTGTACAGTAGGTGTATGTACCTGTGCTAGTGCACGTACGGTACCTGTATGTAACCAGGAGTGTGAGTGCCTAAATGCTTATCGGATGGTATGTGTGTGTTTAATGGGTTTACCAGCTCCCACATGACACCTCAGGAGTAGTTGAAGGCTGTGGTTCCCTGACTGCTAGCTACAGTCGGAGCTTGGCAACACAAAGAGTGTCATTATAACGTCTGGTAGCTTATTTAGCAGCAGCTTTTTTTGCCAAGATGTGTAAAAGGGCTATTCCCAAAGGACACATCACACAGAACAGCACCTCGCATGTAGCAAAAAAGCTGGACTGAGGACAGAGATTAACAGACTTTAAGTGCAAGTAAACTACTTGTGTGAAAACTTTGCAGTGATCCTCAATTTCCTTTTTATGTGATTCTACTAATCTTTTTGGCATGACTTTCAAACTAATGTATTTCAATTAGAAGTATCTTTCGCGCCTTCACCACGTTTTTTGTTTTTTTTTTTGCGGTCAAGTTAGCAATTTTAAATATGAAACGTCCGGTTAGACTTTGAAAATAAAGCGTGCTGAGAAACATTTCACGTGACGGTCGCAGTATGGTTTAGTTTAGGCACCAAAACTACTTGGTTAGGTTTAGAAAAAGATCATGGTTTGGGTTAAAACAATCCATGTTGACTATTGGTTTCACGTAGGAAACGAACCCAGGTCTCCCATGTGAAAATCCTGTGTTTGACCCATCCATCCATCTATCCATTCACCCACCCCACCCTTCTCCCTATGAGGAGTTTGTCGCTCTTTGTGCTATGTTCATCCTTATTCATCCTTATTAGTATGAAAGTTGTGCTGAGTGTCACAAAAAAAAAAAGGAAAATTGGTATCCATGTGCACGAATGATTAAATTTCATGACTATTTCTCAAACTGCCGTGATACTGGGTTGGAACTGGCCAGCAGTCTCTGGTCAGTCAAATCATGTGGGCAAGACTGACATCTGTTTCTCTTCAGTCCCTGCAGGTGAATGTTTTTTCTTCATGTATTCATTTATTAAAGTTAGTGCTAGTTTTGGTGTGATACAAGCACCTTTACAATCATATGTGTGCCTATTTGATTGCGCTAGCCTTGACGTTGAGTAGAACCACTCCATGAAGCAAAAATTAACTTTTCCAAGAAAAGTTCCATCACACTATGGGTGTTCATAACTGAAAGGGCATGTTTAATCAGGCTGAATCACCTGTGAAAAGGTAATAGGGAATATTATAGTGAATATTTAGCAGAGACTGTCTTTTCACTGTGAGGCACTGTGGCAAGCCGCCATGAGGCACATCTACACCCAACACTGAATCCCTACCAGCTGCTCTGTAGCTGACCCTGACCTTTGACCTCACTGAGGAGGTAAGTATCATAAAAACGTGTGAAGGCACAGGGTCATGCAAAAAAAAAATGTTGTTAAAAAGTGAATTCTCAGCATAGAACAACATAGATAGTTTGAGAATTAGATTAACCAATAAAATAAAGGCGGTACATTAAGTATTTGCCATATTTACCTTGTGTTTTTCTTCTGTGGTGACCCTATTCCACTGTGGCCCGGAGGACTTGCATATCGTGCTGTGAGACTGAGGAGAGAGCAGAGAAGATGATGGACAGACTGTTAACACAGTTAGAAGAGGAATGAGACCAGCATCTTGCTGGAATTTTCTTAATCCATGCCTTAATGTAATAATGTGAGCGAGAGGAGTCATTCAGATAGAAGCACAGAGAGAAAGAGGAAGAGAAAACCACATTTCTTTGATTTCTAACACGATGGCTCGCACATGTTTATTACCACACGCGTATGACTAAGCCAATAATATCTCTCAATCCATTTATAGGGCTGCTGACATAAAACGGTCCGAAAAACTTTCACAATCAATTTCATGGTGGCATCGTTTGAAGAAAACCCCAAAACACATAACACACGAGGCAGAGGCGAAGGAAATGCCCACAGCACCAGTCACAGTTTATAACCCAACACTCACTGTTAGTCATTCAAGAAGACGGGAATTAATGTGGGCTGTTACAGGCCTCTCCATTCATGTTTGGCAGGAAGTAGTTAAGCTACTTGTAGAGTGCTTTATGAACAAAGCGATGCCTTTAATCACCATACGTACGCCCTGTAAACAATGAAATGTTGAAGGCCAGGTGGCAAGGCTGTTGTTTATTCCTGTGTGTAAATGTTCTGAGTGCAATGTCCTGTGTGAACTGTATGACTCGCAGACCATGTGAGTATTTCTCACTTGTTGTCATAAGCTGAATAAACAGAGCCTCCATTGAAAGTTAGCCCCTCTCATCAACTAGACACAGCTTCTCTTTTAACTAGCAGCTCTAAATGCTTGGGGACAGTATTGTTTGTGGCTGGCTTTATTGCTAAACAAGCAAGTGAAAACCCACTCAAAGCAACAGTATCATTTTAACTTCTGCCACTGAGGAAAGAAGGATTCTTGATGGACATTCTGTGCCTCAGATAGCATAACATAGGCATTAAAATATAAGTGATTTTTTTCACCCTTTTTACAAAGAAAAATACATTTTTACCAGCAATTATGGACGAAACCAAGTGTTGAGAATATAAACTAAATATTTTGCAGGCAGTGTTGTGGCAGGCTCAGCTAATGGGTGCTAACATTATTACATTATTAGCTTAACAGAGTTTTTAAAAGTTGAATAGCAAAAATCCTTAACAAAAAGCTACTGTTAATATAGAGCAACTTATTTTTTTAACCATTTCACTGCGTGCATTAAAGAAAATAATGAAAATGACCAAAGGAAGTTTCACAGTTTGATCATAGTAGCCTGACATAAGTTATGTTTTTTAATTAAGATCCTATTCCAGACAAAATGCTGACTGTGCTTCCCCACATAGAAATAATATAACTTATAAGTTAGACATGCTAGCAGCTACTGCAACAAAGTGCCCCTTCAAGTAGTTTTGAATACTGCAAACAATTCTTTCTTTACTTACAAATAAATCAGTTTCTAGAATTCCAGCTAATTGCAGACTTTTATTCATACCTTTCACAGGCTGACCAGAGACAGAAACTTGAGTTTTCCAATCAGTTCCTTTTGAGGAGGGAGCCACAGAGTTTGCAGTAGTTCAACTGTCTTAAAACTGTCCTCTACAATGACCAGAGCAGTTGAGCTATGCTTCAGCTGGAGGACAGAGGAAGCAACAAACACCAGCAGTCTGTTTAGACGTCCTTCTTTTCTGACAACGAGGAACAACTTGTTCTCTGTTTTGTGATTGTGGGTTGCTGGTTTGGCGTTGGTGAGTGAAAGTGGACAGAGACAATAAACTACCTATACTGGGTGGCTGAATGACGCACTGCAGTCAACACATCTCATTTTCTGCTCTGCCTGCTTTTAGTGTGCAGTTCTCAACTTTGCATGAAACTCAACATAAACAAATGCCAACAGCTTCGAAATTAGACTTTTACATTTCAACATTTCACGCATTTAGCTGACACTGTGACCCGAAGTGAATAAAAAATGAGTTCAGCAGAAAAATATTACTAGTGAAACAACAGTAAAAGTAACCCATAATATTGCTTTGAGTAGAAAATTATCTCAGGGACAAATTAATAAATATATTTATTATCATATTAAAGGAATTACACGATACACCATAGACAACTGGTATTATAAGGAATAGGTTTCAGTACAAGTTGGATGGATGCATGGATTATGGATATGTACAATAAAAGGGGAACTTGTTCAGAAGATTCAGGCCTTGCTGAGGTGATTTTCAGTGGTGAGCAAAATTTTAATTAGCTGTCTAACTCTCTAACACACACACTGACATTTCTCATCTGCCTCTTGTAGATGCGCACACTCACACTCCCTCTGGAGAATTCATCTCACTTTTAAACCACCTGTGATGAAGTGCCGAGTCACTGTACATTTCTAATTGACCTTGCAGGTTTTCATGATGCGGTGTTATGCGAACGAGCTTCGGAAGCAGACAGTGGACACAGGGGAAACGAGTTCAGGGCAGTTTCCCATTACAGTGGTGAGCACCTTCGAATGATGTTATTAATAAACTATATGATACATGACACGTTGGTTAATGATGTCTGGCAACTGAATATATTCTCCTTTGTTTCCAAAACCCCCCACAACCAACATCACATTTCATCTCCCAGTAGTATGTTTTGTGCTCTATTAAATACCCTAAATGGCACGGAAAAGACAAGCTTGGACAGAGATTAATGGAGCCTGTTGCACTCTAAATGCTTTTTCAGCATTTTGATGGAAAAAAAGGGTCGAGATTAAATTTGTGCATCAGATTCCTCTTTAAGTAAAGCTTTAGTCCTTTTGCTTTCTTTCTGTCTTTTCTGTATTTTTGTTCATATTCAGAGTGAGAGTGCAGTGCGAGGCTGTTAGCAGGGAGGAACAAGGGTTATCTTTAAAGGCAACGAAGGCCACTGAAGCCTGAGAGAAGGTAGTGTAAGTGCAGCTCATGTAGGAGCAGCCCACAGTTGTATATGACAGTAAAAAAAAAAAATCAGGGGTGCTGTGGTGCACATTTTTCCACCACAAGACCCATCCTGACCCCCTCCCCCCACCTCCAACTTTATAAAATGCAATGAAACATGCGGGCAATGGTATAGAGTCCCTAGCTTGGAGTGCTTATCCAGCCCACAACATTTAAGATCTTTCCAATGTGGAAAAAGAGACACCAGAACACACGAGGGCAGAATCTAGGACTGGGAAAGGGGATGAGGTAGTTTTGAAGGGGAGGAGAGGGGGGGTACAGTCTGTCACTTTTGATCGAATACAACATACATCAACGGGGCCTCTGTCTAATAGTCCACGACACTGCGGCGCACATGCAAGCGATATTGGATGCCATCGCTGTCCTATTAAATGTGAGTAATATCAGTTTCAGCTTGATTGTAGCTGCAGTGCTGAGGGTAGACGCAAACTGAGGGGTTTTAGATCCAAAATGGCGGGTGCTCAGGCACTGAGGCCAGCGTGATGACAGCAGGTAATGAGTTGTTACCTGACCTTCCTGTCCAGGGGGGATCTGTCCAACATGGCCCTTTCAAAGCCCAATCAGCACTCCGCGTTCTGACGCTACTTCTAGCATTGTTGCTTGGACACACACATGAACTCACATATCCATTTGAGCATGTGACACAGTCAGCTCAATATCTACTGTACCTGTTATGTGGCAACAATGAACCACAACATCCCTAGTTTAAGGTCCAGGTTATGCTGGAAAAGAACTACGACGTGTTGTCCGGCCATGTTGGAAGGCAAAAGTGTTTATAGTTGTTCCGAACGGCCACGCTCAAAGACGATGTGATAAGCCTGCACTCATAGAGAGGGGTAAGACGTGCATGATAATTGTCGGATGCAGTCTCCCCAGTTCCGAAGTTGAAAAGGTTTCAGTGGAGGGGGTTTCTGTAGCTGTTGACCATCCAACAAGTACTTCTGATAAAGCATACTGGTGCCTTAAGTCCAGCCAGGGAACTTTGTTTTAATGTTATTCCTGTCATGTCTCAACTATCAACTATCTGACAAAGGCATAAAATGCCCCAAAATAGGTAACTTGTAACACAACCCATTTGAGAGTTTTAGGATCTGGCAACCCTGTTGGAAGGACAACATAATTCATCAGTGCCTTCAAAAATGATTCATGTTAGTATTTTCTGATCTGCCGCTGCTATGGTAAGGTGCAATACACCACTACCAACTTGTTTCTCAGAGACAACAGTCATTATGTGCACAGCTACAACAGGTCCCTTGTCTGGAAAAAATGTAAACGTAGGTCAGTTTAATGATTTTCGGATTAGGACAGTCTTCAGCATACAGTAGAAAATGAAATACTGCTATACAAACACATTTCTAAAATCAGATAGTTACCAAACCAAACATAGAAAAGTTGTTCCACTTCCCCTTGGTGATGGAGCATGCATACAGAATTAGTTCATTAGTTCAACATACATGCAGTACAAAACTGGCCGTATATTGTGTAGTCATCTCATCAAACAAGCTGTTTGCGAAACTAATTAATGACTTCAACTAAAACTTCTCACTGACAGTGTCCCATGACATACATCAAGAAATTATTCATATCTAAGTCTACAGTAGGTATTAGCAATCTATAAAGCTAAACACAAATCCATGATGTATGACAGTGACAAGCTGGACAAGTGGAACCAAACCATTTACCAGTTCATGATGCCACTGACACTAATCCATCCTCCTCACATCACCGTGTGCTTTCCAGAAAGATCCAAACTCTGTTGCCTTGATGTTTCCACACACACACACACTGCACAAGCTAAAACTGTACCTAGGAGACGAGTTGGGCTTGGCCAGGCTGTTGGCTCTTCCATAAGGCAAACGGCTCTTCCTGTCGCGAGACACGGCGGTAGGCAGGCGTGAGGAGCGCCAGACCAGGGGGTCAACTTGTTCGCCCTGGGACATGGTGAGTTAAAGAGGGAGGGTTTGCTGTGCCCTGCCAGGCCCGGGCCCCCCTGCCTTCTAGAGCACTGAAAACCTCCCGTGGCTCCGGGCTGTCGCGATCTGTCCAATGGGGAGTTCCCCTCGGAAACACATACACACTCACACAGTCACACACATCCCATCCCCTGCCCCAGAGATACCAGTTAGGCCGGCAGGTGCTGTCTATAGAAAGCTCCCCCATACCACAACTGATGTGCTGTAGGCCAAATGGGTGAGAATGTGGGAGCGTGTGGGAGCGCGTGTGTCTCTGTCTGTGTAAATCTGTGAGACAGATAATTTGATAATTTAAAAAGCTTAACATTTTTAAATTTTTTATTATATTTTATGAAGTTACTCAGACATGCTAAATCTTCAGGGTCGGCTAGAGCTTACAGAAATTCATCGCTGTGTAAAATTAGAATTAGAAAAGATTTTTTTATGAATACATTTAATTACATTTCAGTGTTTCCAAAGATGGAAAAGGAGCCTGCATGCCAGGCAGGCATGAAGCCTCAAACCAAAACTACACATCTTTAATATAATTTAAAGTTGATATTGTACAATATGAAAAGTGCAGAGAAAGCAAACTTAAACATCAGAGTATCATCAGTTTGTGCAGTGGTTACAAGCTACTTTTCAAACAGTAGATTCTTCAAATATATTCAATTCTACACAGTCAAGGTGAGTATACCTCAAGCCTTTTGTTATCATCTCATTTAAAAAGAAATGAGGAAAACGATATTTTGCCTTTAACTAAGATTCTCAGCTTATCATATAAAGACAAATGAAAGATAAAAAGACATATTATGAATCAGATTTATGTGGGAATTAGAAAAGTGAACAACAAAACAGGTAAAGATCGCATCATCAAGGATAGTTAACCTCTTAACCTCCAGTATTCCTCTTTTATTTGCTCTTAAACAACTTTAAGGTTGGAAGAATCATCTTATTCCACACTGTCTGACAGTATCGTACTGTATGCGTATATTCTATATCAGCTTGTTCCAGCTCTTCTTTAAAGATATACAAGCTTTACAGTGAGTAAAGATTTTGGTCTTGATGACCCAAGATTACATTACGTTTTTATGGCTGCATCATTCCATCAAACTGAAATATTATAGATGTCTTGTGCATCATTTTATGCGCATTTCCCCAAAATTCAACCTGACATATTTGATCTTCTTCTTCTTTGGAAACTCTGTGATCTCTGCTATAATTCAAAATTCAGTTCTGTGGGTTTAAATGATCTTTGACTGCACAGCATGAGTTTGTAATGACTGACCTACCAGTGAGTCAGTTGCATTTAAGCAATTCAGAATCAGAAGATTTTAGGGTGGATTTTTCCTTTACAAATATAAAACGCAGTGTCGTAACACTGCATTATTAGAGCTGCCCATTAAAACATTATTAAAAAACAAGTGGATGTTGTTTGTACATCGTTTTCCTGCATTTTGCTAGCAATATAAAGTAGAGCATGGGATGCAATACTCAGTGTAATTTGGTACACGTAGTAGCAAATCATCCGTGTCTGACGGTTGACTCACACACTCATGATCACCTAGGGGAGTGAGACATTAATGGGGCCGTGGACAGCGAGGGCAGAGGGTCTATTTGGAAATTAAGTGAGCCACTTCACAGAGACAATCTTTAGAGAAGATCTTATAGAGTTTATATGTTCTCCTTCTTATTGGTGGAGAAACCTCAAATATCTCATCAAATAATACCTCGAATATATCTCTCAACCAACTTGTTATCAGACACATCCTTTTACTGTATGATGGTGAAATGTGCAACTTCTCTAATGGCTTTATCAGTGTGTGTGTGTGTGTTCGAACTTCACTGTTTGGTGTGTATGTGTATGAGAGCGTTCTCCACCTGTTGTGTGGTGGTGGTGGTGGTGGTTGGGGGGGGGCAGGAGTGTGGGAATGGGAGGCAGCTGTGCCCCTAATAACCCCCACACACATACACACACACGATACAGTGACCCCATCGCTACCAACTCCTAACTCGTCCAAACAGTGAGGCTAAAGCGCTCGACAATATCATCTTACTCACATACCCTCTCCTCAAGTGCTGAGACTAACTGCTCTTATTGCACTGATTTTACGCACATACATTGCCACAGACTCACTCACACACACACACACACACGCAGCACTGCCAAACAGAGCAGCCATGCAGTAACATGATCTGGTCAAGGGGAACGCTGCTCATGTGTGGCATGTCAGGCCTTCCTTTAGATGCTCTTCTAAGGACTGCTCTGTCTATTTACATCACACAGGGACAGGCCTCCTTTGCTTTTACTGCCTTTTACTGCCTAGCTGCCTGTATGCCAACATTTCTACTGTACAATGAATTTACCTCAAATAAACATGAACTTCTTCATACATTCTACCTACAACTACTAAACTAAGGACAACTCACCGCCTCTTAAAATAGTTCTACACTGATTTAGCGTAAGGATAAAATTTGATGCAGCAGAACCAGAGATATCATCTTTTTTACCCGCACATTCTTCTTCTTTATCAAAACCTGGCACCTACATTACCCACAATGCAATTCGATCACGGTCTGAGATTTGGGTGTGTTATGCTAGTTGTTATGGAGGACCGGAACTACCAAAATCAAAAATAAATAAAAAAATAAATAAATTACTCAATAAATAAATTAATATTCCATTAAATGCACCAAAATAATATTAAAATTAATGTCAGCATTAAATAATTTAGAAAATGCGACACAAATTGATATTTCTGTTTTAATTTGCTTCTGTATTTATTTAGATTTGCATGAATTCCATTTATTTACTTTCAAATTTAATTTTCCATTTTATTTATTAATTTATTGTTATTTATTTATTCATTAAAAAAATGTATTCATTTATTTATGTGTTTATGTATGTATTATTTTCCCTTTGCATTTTCCCCCCATTTATTTCCCCAAACTTATTTATTTCTGTCTTTTCTTTTTACATTCCTTTATGCATTTCTGCTTCATTATGCAAATGAGGGGGGCTGTGTGTCATGGGCTTAACTTTTCACCTACTGGCTGATCAACATCAGAGTGTATAGATCAACTATACATGCCTTGTTGCCACAACGGTGGCTTCTGGCCACTGAGGGCCAGTCGGCTCACAACTATCATACCGAGGAGATTTACAGCTGGCTCCGACCAGGACTCTGATCTGGATCATATTTTATGGAGAAAATATTTTCTGGTTTTCCCTCTGATGTCCTCTGGCTGCTCTGCCTCAACTCTCAGTGATTTACGGAGTTTACTGATGAACAGATAGCGTCACTTGTTGCTAACTGTAACATTAGCTTCCCTCATCTAGTTAGCCACGCAGCTGCGGCCCGATTACCTGACTCCCTGGAGCGGTCCAAAGCACCTGTACTACAGGAGTAAATAATGACACTCCCCCGCTGCTCCCAGCTCCGAGCTCCCGGTCCAGGCAGTCTGCTAATGGGACAGCTAGCAGCACAGCTAAAGTAGCTAACCGCAAACAACAAGTAGGTACAGCCATCAGCAAACGCCGTAAATCACCGAAAGTTGAAGCAGAGCAGCCGGAGGACTTCAGAGGGAAGACCAGAAAATATTCCCTTCATAAAATATGATCCGATTTCAACAAAATCAGTGAATAAAGTTATAAAAGGTGTGTGCTTTTGTACAGTAATCAGTGAGGAACGGTCCCTAGGAAGGTATCATTTTTCCAACCTAATTCTTGTCTTACTATAAACAGTAAATTCATCATATTCAGTTCCCCATATCGCTATTTTCCAAGCTACTGTAGTTGTCATATTTTATATATGTACATATATACATATATATGTATGTATACTGCAGCCAGCCACCAGGGTCGATATGTTTTGGCTTCAGCTGTCATGTCGTCCATCTTTATATATTCTATACTTCAGACCGAACTGATGCTGACTCAAGTGACATCACTTGAGGCAATTTATCAGACTTAACACCAAGACCCCAGGAACAGAGCTAGGCTGTGAAGCGATTTTGGCGTAGTGGCCGCAAGGGGTATTGCAACTCCCGCATTCATCACGTGACGCACACTGGCCCAAAAAGCATTTTTGCCACAATCACTGGAAAAGACGCGGCTGTAAAATGGCAAATACATTTTTTTGAGCATCACAAACTCCTTTTTATTTCAGAATTTGATCCATTCGGTCCAACTGTCTCGGTTGAAGAAGGACTCTAGTGCGCATGCTCTATGGGCCCAAAAACACAGAAACGCAGAGGCTTTTTCACCGTATGCACCCAGTGAACAACATTCATAGGCATGAATGGCGTGCCATCTTTGAACACGCTATTCATTTCTCCTTAATACGTTTATGCTTAACACAGCTCCCTCTGGAGCCAAAAAGGCTTCATCAGAGATGCAGTGGTACTCCCTAAGACCTGTAAACAGACTTTGATGTGTAAAATCAGTGGAGTTCCCTTTAAATTGTGTAAAATGTCCAACTATATAGTGTGTACATTCTATTGTACCACAATTTCACTTTCAACTTTTTTTCTGACCCATTCACTTCTATTACCAATAGCTGTTAGCTTCTATACTGAAATGTTATGTAATTTTAGTAAGATAATTAGTTTTTTTGGCTGCTATTGTTTAGATGATAATTATATCTACTAAAAGATTTAAAAGCAAAAGTTCCACATTTTGGGAAAGACATTTATTCACTTTCTGGCAGATTGTTTATGATAAGATTGATACCACTCTCATATCTGTCCAGTAAACATAAGGCTAGAGCCAGCAACTGGTTAGCTTAGCTTAGCATAATGACTGGAAAAAGAGGGAAGCAGCTAGCCTGGCTCTGTCCAAACGTAACAAAATCCACCTACCAGGACCTCTAAAGCTCTATAATTAATATGTTATATCTCGCTTGTTTAATCTGTAAAAAAAAAAAAAGTGTAAAAAACTGTAATTCGTCGTTTTACAGGGGGAGTTATGCAACGTTTGTTTTACTAAATTTATAAGCTTTAAAAGGTGCTGGTAGGTGGATTATGTCACCTTCAGACAGAGCCAGGCTAGCTGTTTCCCCCTACTTGCAGTCTTTATGCTAAGCTAAGCTAACAGGCTGCTGGCTTCATATTTAATGGGCCGATATGACAGTGGTATCAGTCTTCTAATTTATCTCTCAACTAGAGAGAAAATAAGCATATTTTCCATACAATCTGAGGCTAGGACTGCATTAAAAATACAAATCTAATGTAACTGCTCTCCTCTTCTCTCAGCCAGCTTGACTCTTCCCTGTCAAAATTTCCTTATGGAGCCGATGCAGCAAAATCCCTAATGAGAAACATTTTCCGTGGAGGCTGTTATTCATTTTCAACACCACTGAGAGGCGGTCATATCCATCAAATTCCTGTTTACAAAAGCTCTAACTGGACCTAATTAGGCATCCAAAAGCGATAAATCAGTAGGCCTCTATTCCAACATGGATCCTAAAAAATAATTGGCCCACTAATTGAAACCAGTGACATTAGCTTGCTTCTGTGACCTCTAGGCTACCTCTGCCCCAAATGAGACATAAACCAACACCAAACTACTGAAATACAACTAGCTGAGGTGTAAAGTACCTGGACTGCATCTCTTGTGTCTTGAGGCTGCTGGCGGATGGTGTGGTGCTGCTGGTCTGCTGGCTGAGCTCCACCAGGGACTGGTAGTACTGCTGCTGTTGCTGCTGCTGCTGCTTGTAGCGCGACAGGATGAAGAAGAGACCCAGGATGCTCTTTAGGTTGCCATTCCTGATCTCTAGAAGGACAAAACGCAAGGAAAATTTGAGCATCTACTTTATGCTGTGGTACTTACAGTGCAACTCCACCATCATGTGAAGTAATCCAGCATCCATGTATTACTACTGTACACAGTGATATACAGCTTTACCCTGCAATGCATACAAATGCATTTTCTTGGAATAAAGTCACTTTTGCAAGTGAAAAGAGTGCAGGACTTTTATTTTTCATTTGTCTAGAACCAAAGCAGTGTCCTGTGACAATAAAATATATTTTCCAGACCATTTATTGCATCTTTCAAACACTGAGAAGTGAACATATGTTGACTTTTTTTAAAAAGCCACTTGGGGACAGAGCTCAAGTACAGCTGTTCTGCAGCAAGCATTTGTTGCTGTTTAAAAGAGTAATTGTACACTGGCTTTAACTGGAGTAGATATTGATTTACTGTTTATAATATGCAGAGTTATAGCATATATTGTTCAGTCACTTAATTGTATTCAGCATGAAGTAACACTTAGTCTGTATAGACTAACCAGTTGTCATTGATCCAGACTAAAGCATCTGCTCACATACATGAGGTAACACACAGCTGGTTCATTTAGGAATGAAGCTCAGCATGGAAACTTCTGGACTGGCGTTTAACTGGCAGACGTCTGGTGTGAGGGCAAGTCTGAGGCCAAACAGCCAAAAATATACAACAGAAACTTCAATTACAGTTCTGCTTTTGCCATGAAAAGAGGAACTGATTTACAGGTGCTGTTGCTACAGTGGTGGGATGATGGCAGAACTGATACATTTCTTAATAAAGGTGAAATTATTTAAATGGATGAGATAAAAAGGAAAAATGAATTGGATTCCACTCAAATAAATGACAACTAAAATGAAATAAGCTAGAAAACAGTAGCACAGATAAGGGCAAGAGAAAGATAAAACACAATAATCCCAAATATATACATATTGAAAAAGGAAAGTAAGAGTAATGTATGAGAATCAAAGAGATTATATTCCTGTTTTGGATATAAGATCTCCAAGAAACTGCAGCCCTGCAGATAAAGTTACCTATTAAATATGCTGAGCTGGCAACTGCAAGAAAGCCCCTAATCAATGAGTAACTTTGTCTGGAGTGTTAATCTTATCCTCAACAGTTCCTGAGTTCATCTCAGACAAAACTCATACAAATGCATCTCTCACAGACTCCTTTACACACAGCCAAGACGGGATTCAGCAGACACAGAGGAGGAAGAATTGATCACTGTGGCTAACGCACCCATTTGTGAAATGGACTTTTCATATCAAACCCTCAGTGAGAGCTGGCACACAGAGGCACGGGAAGGATAGCAGCGGCTGACGCAGGGCTTTTTACTCGATTTTTCAATCTGGTGAGGCTCAAACATTCTCCCCAGCCATCCATGGCTATGCTGTTTGGAGACTGTTGAAGTTGGAGAAGATTAATCTCTTGGGGGTGTTTTCCATTTGCCAACACCCAGAGGTGGTAATTTATACTGGGCCTTGGAGAGAGTCAACAACAGCGTTTTCTGTGCTTTAGGGAGAGACAATGTTGCAGATTCAGTCGACCAAAGAGCCGCTGTGGACTGAAACTTGTGGCAACTGTAAAAGTAATAGAAATGATAATGATGAGGACATGAGGAAGAATAAAACTTCATCAGTCCCAAAAGGGAAGTTGCCCTGGAGGTCAGGGTCAGCTATAGAACAGCCCATTTGAGTATTTTATGTCTTACTCAAGGAAACTTCAGCAAGGTGTAGGTTTGCACTAAGGTCATATTACCAACCAGACAATTCAGCCACGGACCTGGGGCCCCAAAGTTCCACGATTACTGCCTTATGCTAATTTGTTTAAAAAATTGTATAGTTTTATGGACCACAAAAGCACAGTATCAACTGACATGATAAGGTCCTTAAGGTGGGTCCTGCTGTCACCTGATATTCAAGCCCTGTCTTAATGTCCCAGTGTCAACATCTCCTTTTAAGACCCTCATTATTTCCACTTTGTGCTTACATGCTGCAAAATCCTACATTCAAATTACTACACAACAAATCTTGGACTAGGTATTGTTGTAGCATGGAAAAACTGTACATACTGAACAAAGACTGAGAGGAACAGGGTGTTAAGGTTCTGGCAGATCAGTTTTGCCCGGGACCCGTAAGCATGTCATTTCCAGCCATGACTTACACGTGAAAGAGCTTGAACAGTGGTTCAGGGATGGAGGATGGTCTCCATCATGGCATTTGCTTTAGCCAAAAACATTGTTTTTAATGGCATCATGTAGATGGTCTTTGATATTTTCTTGGTAATTAACTCGGTATGTATATTTACATAATTTATTATTTTTTTCACCAACCAACACTTCTTTTCTATGCTGTGATCTATTTTTTTTATCTTCTGCTGTCTTGTTATGTTATCTAGTCTGAGAAAGTATATTAAAATGTACAGAACCAGCCTGGAGGCTTTCCAGCAGCAGTAGAAAAATATCAAACTCAAAAAGAGATCAAATATCAAACATTTGACCATATGCTGTTCTGTTCAATATCACATGGTGAATGTACTTGTTGTGGATGATCTATCGTTAGAGAAAGTAAAAAAGTAACACTAACACAGTACAAGTTAGAGTAAGGAGAATCTTGTCCTGATAGCATCTCATGGGAGTTCAGTTCAGTTCAACCATGGTACAACCTCTTCTCCATCACTCAATCCATTAGCTTGTCCTCTGTTGCCGTCTTACATATGTAGACCATTTAGAAATGTTTGTTGAAATGATGTTGCACTTTGGCTCTTTGGTATAAGAATGTCAGGGTGGATGGTTAGCCATGACCTGAGATTGTGTCCCGTGTCCCAGATGTGGTTAGGGTTAGGCAACTAAAACACCTGGTAAAGATTGTGGTCTTGGCTGAATATTGAAAAGGTCAACTCAGTGATAAGGTAAAATTGTAATACATCCCTAATTTTGCAGATATGTTTAATATAAATACTTCATCATTATGTAGATGTAAAAACATACTTTGTGTGGCATTACATTTCCTACAAAATGTATTAGCCAATGCTAAGTAGTTGTATATGAACAGAATGTTTAGGAGACAGGGTTGGTCTCAGCCAACTGACGCTTTATCTTGTAATTATTTTGGTGTTGCTGCACAATGTTCGAAAAAGAATTATGTGCAGTTGTAAAGTAGGATGTATGCAGGATTTATGCATGAAAGGGACTTTCAGAAGTTGCTACTGTGCCGCATAAAGTGACTTTCTGCTCAAACTTCAAGTACTGGCAACACAGAGCACCTTACTGACTTTCTCTTCCAAAATGATGTAAGAGAGATATGAGGACTTAAGATATTTTCTGCGTGACCATCAATTGTCTGCAGCTCAGCTTGTCATCTGGCCCAAGCTCCATAAGTGTGTCTGCTGGAAATGCATTGTAAAACTTTCACAAGGTGTCACCTTTTGCTCACTTTGTTGTTTCCCTTTTCAAGTTTCTGAGAGTTTTGGGAGAAGTTGTGATGGAGAAAAGGATAGCTGGATTCCATGAGAAAGCGATAGGAAATTGGGAAAGCTCCCACTAGACATTTTTGTCAGCAATACACAGCCTTTTCATCCACTGAAAGCAGGAGGACTCTTGCCGCTCTGGAACAGTGTAGAGGGTAAGTGTTTCTGCTTGGCCCACACTCAATGAAAATGTGCCTTTGCTTCTGGAGGCTTTTTATGTGGTTGACGTGGTTTCATTCAATCTTTTTTTCTTCTTATTTGGAGAGGTTAGTTATGTCATGAGTCACAGAGGACTTTGGAGGAGGTGAAGGAGAGGTTCTAGCATGGTTGGGTAATACAAAGCAGAAGACAAATACTGTGTAAGCATTTAAGGACTATATTTTCTGTCTTTACCTACTTGATCAACCTTTCGTGGGTTTAATCCCCAGACAATACATGTCCAACCAGGGTCTCTGTTTACATCTCCACAGCTGGTTATGTCTTTGCTTCTGCTTCTGCCCTCTGCTTCTTTGTGTAAGCTTGGTTTTAATTCCTTTGTTTGGCGTCCATTTAATTCTGAGTTCCTGATTAAGTTTTCAAACAACTATTGTTCCACTGTTATGTTCTGTTTTATAGCCCAGTTCATATTACACAGTCAGCCATTTTTTGCAGCCAGAAAGAATAGGCAACATACTAAACATTAACTTTAAAGCTTTACCCTCGCCCTATGCCTCACCTTCTGGTCAGAGAACAAGTGTGTACCTCTTGCTGACCCAGCACAAATGAGGGTTTAAGTGGACTAATAAAATCAGACCTGTTTTAAAAAATTGCACCCACTGAGATCAAGCAGGAGGGACTTTATTGTGGTGAGCAGATCATACTGTAGGTTGCCAAGCAGATCCTGTTCAGCTAAGGTCTCAGCTGCAGAGACCCTGCAATGGAAAGAGGCTTTAATGACCTGTTGTAAGGACCCCTCACTGTAACCCATTATCAACTGCAGGAAATGTGTGTTTCAGAGCTTTACACCTATTTTTTAAGGCTGGCACCGGTAGACTGAACTTCCTGCGGATAACTATCGAATTTCAAGTAGTAAAACTTTTTTTTTGGTTGGTTGGTTTTGATTTTTTTTGTGCTAAGGGGTCAAGTGTGAGTTTGAGTTTGAGTAGGTGGAGCTTTTTTAATCTACAGCCACACTACTGGCTCTGCTGTATTTGTGCAAAGCGGTGCTTGGAGCTAAACACATGCTCACAATGACAATGCTAACATGCAGATGTTTTGCAGGTATAATGCTTAGTTTAGTGTATTAGCATGCTAACATTTGCTAATTCTCACTAAACACAAAGTACAACTGAGGCAGATGGGAATGTAATTAGTTTTGCAGGTATTTGGTCATAAACCAAAGTATTGACAATTTACAAATCTGACTGGATGGTGGCACTAAATAAAAAGTTAAGGGATCACCAGAGTCATTAGGATTCATCTTGAGGGAGACATGAATGTCTGTACAAAATTTCATGGCAATCCATCCAGTAGTTGTTGAGATATTTTAGTCTAGACCAAAGTTGTGGACTGACTGACAGACCAACATTGCCATCCCTAGAGCCATGCCACCTGTGCCAAATTTTGTGGAACCAATAGTTGAGACGTTTTACTTAAAGCCACAAATGTCCACCTCATGGTGGAGCTAGAGGCAAAGCCAAGAGATCACCAAAGTTGTTAGGATTCATCCTCTGGGGACCTTGATGTCTGTATGAAATTTCATGGCAATCCATTCCATAGTTGTTGGGATACATGGTTTAAAATATGGTGAAAAAAATATGGTCAAAAGTATGAAAATGTCCTGGATTATATAACACTCTGCCTTTCACTGAAACCCACACACATTCACTTATAGGATCTGTCAAGTAGCTCAACATTAGTTATTGAGGGTCAGTAGTTTCTTAATCTTTTCCCCATTAGATTCTTATGATCTGGATTTTGATCTGTAGATGTACTAGTCAGAAGCCCTTTCGTACAAATGTCACAAAGTCACTGTCATACTTCTCTGTAAGATTATTTTCTTTTCTTACGTTGAAAAAAAGGCTTTGGACTAGTTTTCATTATGGCCTATAACCTCTTTTAGCTGAAACGTCTGAGGGAGAACCATAACTCTTCAACAAGATGAGTTTTTCCGGAACTTTGATTTACAGCCTCCCACCAGAAAGATGAAGAGGTTATTACAATAAGTAGGCTCTTTTAGGAAAAAAGAATCCTGTGCCTGTATGCACATCAAACAATTCCACTTTGTTTTATTCCCACACCTTGTAAAAAGATAATAAAGACTGCACATGTCAGCCAACAGAATCTGGAAATCCCTGGGCTGATTCAGTTAGACATGAGAGGGCAGGCATGGCCATCTAATTCAACTCACAAACACAAACATGCAGAGTTAGTCTTGAGAATAACGCAGACAAAGGCAGAGAGTGAGGAAGAGAACGATTGAAGGGAGTGATGAAATGCAGCAGCAACAGTGATGGACAGAGTAACCCAATAGCCCATATATTTACAGACCCACTTCCAGGCCTAGTGAGTCACTTTGCTGTTTTTAGTGCTGTAGTGGGGGGCACTGAATTTAGAGCTGTTGGTCAGTGTGTCAGGCTGTCAGACTATTTCTGCTGCTAGAGAGGTCAAGGGCACACTCACCTCCTTAATGTTTAAAGGGGAGCAGAAACTACATGGGGTCTGGGAAAGCACAGGTCCTAAATAACAGCTGGAGACATTTTCTGCTAGATAATTGAGACATGCTTGTACCAGAAGGTATGGGACTCTATAGACAAACCCAATCAGATAGAATGAGTTTAGGTTTTCTTAACCTAATAGTTATCACATCACTCCTTCTTTTTAGAAAAGATTGTTAATATATATGTTGATTTTTACACTGTCATTACTAAATTAAGATGAAGATGAATTTACGGTATACTAAATGAGTGAAGAGCAATAACACACCAGTGGTGTACGACGTCAAACATCTGTGTCTGTTGCTTTCTGTGTAAACCTGCGCACTGGTAGCATCAAGATACGCCACTGACTTCCCTATTTCTCAGGGTTGACACATGTTAAAGCTCCAGAAAAGCTTTTTGTCCCTGAGTACAGTGTCTTCAAATTCTCCAAGTTTAGTGATTTTGAATTTTTTCAGACAAAGTGAGGGATTAAGTCTAAATTCTTTAACTTCTTCAGCTAAATAGACAATTTAAAAACCAACTGGATTATCTGAAAAACGCATTATCACAAAGCTGTAAATGGGGCTGTTGACATTTTGGAGATACATGGTTTTTACAAGACAGCAACAATTTGCTCTCCAGATAGGGACATGCTAGCTAGACACATCACATGATGCAATGCTACGCTCTGCAGCTGGTGTGTTTTTCCCTTAAGACTTCCCTTAAGTTCTTTGCATGCAGTGAACAAACTGACTGCAGTTGGATTCATTTGCAGACTTTGAGGGAATCTTGGGTTCCTCCTGCAGAGTCAAAATCAAATGTAAAACAAAGTCATAGTCGAAGCACATAGTTTGGAACTTAACTGCAATTTTAACCCTGGCCTTGTGAGGCAATTGTAGCTGATCATTCAATTTGGCAAGAAGTCATTCAGTACAGAGCACTGCTGTAGTCAAGGCTGTCATATAAGCCATGTACTGTATACCCTGATGGTCGGGAGGAAAATCCCTCTCTGGAGTTTTTATCCTCCCACAATCCCCTTTGATGCCCTAATGATTGCCTACACTGCCATAGTGAAAGCTTGAGATGGAGAAACTGTGCACCCCGTCAAGATACCAACGTGGTGAATTCCATTGCTGTGAAGTATAATAGTATGTCTTGGAAATAGGTTTTAACTCGTTTTTTGAAGATATTTGGTACTGTGAAGACATGGAAAGCTACCCACAGAGGGTTGGGTGGTGCTGGAGCCAAATGAATTTTCCAGGTCTAGCGATTAGAAATACAACAGGGAGATCCCTCTTCTTCTGCTCCACTGATTCAATTAAGAGTTTAATCAGGCCTTGAATTGCATATTGTTTATTCTTCTTACCTTCTGCTGAGAGCCCTTGTACATTCACTCCTCTGGCATCCAGGAAACTGAGGCAGGCGTCCACATTCTCGATCTGTCGAGGAGACGGCAGACAGTCAGCACAAAGGACAGACACAGCAAGAATGTGACGATACTTAACATTCAATGAGCCTAAATGTCTCGGGGCAGAGGGCTCAGAAGATGGGGACGATCAGCGTTATTACCCATAAAGCACATCATTGTGTGGTTATTACCCGACCCCCGCTTGACCCTGGGACCCGGCTGCATGACATACTAACCGCAGTGTGTCGCCACCTACACAGCCCGGGGTGCAGCCTGCCTTGGCATGTCACACACATGCTCATATACATGAAACAGTGGTAGTAATGGGTACACACAGACACTAGAGACACATATACAGTGAATTCACATCCATGCACACACCCACACTGGGACACTGTAGACAGAAACAAACACACACAGAAAAAAAAAATGTACACACACACATTTGAATATGAACACAGGGTGCGTGGGACAGTGTGGTCCACTTGAGGCCTTTCACAACATAGTCAACAACTGTCACCGCTGCAAACTGGTATCAGTTTCACAAAGGCCCGCTAAGGTTGCAGTTATTAGGGGGATTTTTGCATTCCTTGACAGTGGCTAACGGGTGGCTTCATTAGCATTGTGGCCAGCCGCCAACGCCCCTCAGGAGGTCTGTTATGATGAGGTCAGAGGTCGGAGCGCTCCGCTTCAGCACAGTGTGCCAAGGCCGCACAAAGGGCAGGCGGGGCAACTCAGCCAGACGTCCAGCAGGCAATGATGATTCATGAGCTCTAAAGCTCTCCCTCTCTCTATTTATAATGCTCTCTCACTCAGTGTCCCTGTACGTCTTTGTTAGCGAGAGGGAGACTTTGTAGAACCAGGATAATGAGTCATATCTTTGGATACTTGCTGATTCTTCTTTTACTCCTATTGAGCTGAACTTGATTGTCCTCAATGGCTTAATAATGTGTATTTTTTGTGACATTTTATTCAACTGAGAGAATTAGCCCTGTCTTAATGATACAGAAAGCAGAACATGCGTGATTTTATAAAGTTTGTTTTCTCAAGAGCATATGTATTTTGTAGTTGTAACAAGCTTCAACAAACTTTTTGATTGCGATCACAAAAATACACATTTTTTTATGTTTGCACTATTTAAGGATATAAATCAATCTGTTTGCTCCAGTCTTTTCTGCCTTGAAGTTTGCTGTATTTGATCTGAGAAGAACCTGTTGCAGCTGATTCAGCTGCAAACTGCTGGAAGATGCAGAGAGGTCCTTTTTATCTATTCAACTATTTTACTATCACAACAAATAATTTGACATGGTTTTCTCCCAGTCACCATGAGAAATGTCTGACAAATGACATGCATGTCCTCCTTTGACCTTGTATATTATGGCAACTGTATAGAGAGAATTGTTATACTGTATATTTGTATGCGACTCCTTTATTTCTCAAAAGTTCAAAGTACAATTAAACTATTCTGGCCTGATCCCTATTAAAACCTCAATTACTGACTGGTAGTCTTAATGTAAAAAGGTCACTTCAAATGTTAATGGGTAGTTAACTCTCACCAGAGGAATCGACCACCCTAATACACAGGATGTGAATGGACAAAATTATCTTTATCTTTATATTTTAAGAAACAGTATTTCAGAAGAAATAGTTCTTATGAAAACTGTTCTGTGGACTATCCAGAGTTCAGTCAGACATGAAATAGATTATATGTGAATGTAGAATATGTACAGGTACAGCGTAGATGTCTGGTGTCTACACTCTGACTTTGTCACTCCCCAAAGGAAGCACCAAGCTCAGCAAAAAATGGAGTGGGGAGTGACAACACTAGCTTCCCCTGCAAGGAAAGGTAGACTCAGAGACTGCAGGTGGATACTGGGGTGGAGGTGGGGCTTTTGTTTTCATAGAGCGACCAAGTCCGCGTAGGGAGGTTAGGGTGGATGGATGGGTCAACAAAACATCAGACTTTAACACGGAAGACTGCTGTTTATTTCCCATTTCCTACCAACACTCAACATTGTTTTTTTAAAAAAAATAGCATGATCACTATTGTCCCCTTATCTTGACAACGTGTTTACCATGGCAACAAAGGTCCCCCAACCTTAGAGTAGTCATTTTAACCCAAACCATGATCTTTCCCTAAAACCTAACCAAGTGGTTTTTTGTCTAAACCTAATCAAATCTTTACCATAACGTTGTCACATCATAAAACAGATTTATAATTTTGAAAGGCACAAACAAATAATGTCGTCCTGATAGTGGTATCAGATCATTCTACAGGGAATGGATTTTGTCATTTAATTTGGAGGACTTGTTGAGTGACAGCATTGCTTTCAGGTAAGCTGTGTGGCAGCAGACATGGCAGCAAAAGGGTGAGCAGAACACTGACGGTTTAAGTACACCATCATGCATAAACGGGTGCGTGGGATTCATATTGCAGTGAGAGGAGTATGCCATGTGAGCGTAATGGCAGATTTGAGTCGTACCTCTGAGAGCACCTCCCTCCCTGTCACTTTCTCTCCACAGACTGATATGTTTACAGGGACTGTATCAACAGGGAGCCCTGTGGGACAAGAAGTCACACACACAGAGCTTCTCCATCTGCCTGACACAACTCACAACCTCCCACCTTCCAATACCACACACATTCACAGCAGGCACCAAACCCCCTCACATGTGGGCTTCCATATCCTCTTCAAACATGCGGCACACAAAGACTGACACATGTGTGCCCTGGTGCTCACTTGTTTGATTATCCCACACACACTCTCAGAAGTTTGTATGTGGAGAGACATGTGTTGAGCAGCGTTTGTGAATGCTCATTGCTATAGTCTTAATTAGACTGAGCATGAGGTGGAATGTAGGGGTGCTCAAAGTCTTCCAAAATAAACAGCCTATAGGCACAGATGATATGTAATCAGCAATATTTGCATGATAACAGCCATTTTTATCGAGGGACAACTAAATCAGGCTTGGAAGGCCTTGCTGTAGCATTTTGCATCTGTTCCACAGGCAGTGCGTGTGTTCATGTGTGTGTTTGAAGGCTGGTTTAATAGCTGATAGAGACAAAAAGGAGTGAACTCATAAACACACAGTAAATCTCTAGTTGGAGACAGATCTCTGTCTTTTAATGTTTTTTTAAAGGACAGGCATCACCAGTGAAACCCGTGCCTTCCTCCTCTAAGCCTTCAAGTGACACTCCAACCAGAAATTCTGAGGCTTTTAGATGAAACCGCTGTTTGTTTTTAGTCGGCCTTAACTCTAAAATGACGTAAACAAGCGGAATAATGATTGAAGGCGTTGATGACGGCTGGGGCATTAATGTTCCGCAGGGTTCTGGCGATGTTTAACTGCTAGTTTGGTGGGCGGTTTGGCTTTGTGGCATCCTGTAACAGCTTCTCGAGAAACCAACATCATTTATTTTTCCGACGCAGGCTGGCATCAGACAGATCCACATAAGCCATTAAAAGCAATTTGGAAAAGGGCATTTTGATGAGGCGCACTTCACCAAATCATGAAGTACTTAGAGCAGGAAAAAGGGAGCACATTTTGAGGAGTGACAGGAGGGCACATGTGCAACAAGCACTGCGGGAAGGAAACTTGCCACTAAGCCTGGAAGAATTATGAGGGGGAGCTGTTAAGTTTCTGTGATAATCAATTTCAATTAAGCTATGTTTCATTTACAGAGCCACATTACAAATCAAAATATCACATTCCAACTGACACAGGCAGCAGAGTGGAGAAAATCTTGTACCACGGCTGGATAACACGAGCCTTGCAGAGTACAAAACCGCATTCCCTGCTTCAACCTGTCTCCACAGACTCCTCTAAAATCACTGATGAGTTAGCATTAATACTTTAAGAAAGAGGTAGAGATTGAGGGAAAAGATAGATGAGAAGACCAATTGAATGAACACTCGTCTTGGCCGCAGTACCATCCTGTACAGCACACAAGTCTTAAAAGATTGAAATTACTCTATATTGGCATAGAACGCAAAGCTGTGATATCCTTGTAACCTCTGGTGGTTGAAATCACAAGAAAACCAGATTTTTCATACAGTTCTCCTTAGGCACAAAGCAAACATGCAGTAATAATCCTTCAGATTTTTATGAAATCAAAGACTATTTATGGTCGGCATTTTTTTCCCAAAAGCTATTCAATGTATTTGCATTCTGTAATTACCACTCTACATAGTAGTTATCATCGTTAGTGGCTGAGACCGCCGTGCTGGATTCAAATTGTCTGCCTACACAAGAGGGATTCACAGAAAACAATGCATGCATAGAATCCAGTGTTACTGTTTAGAATTTTCTCATTGATATCAGAATCACTGTTTATTGTTCACTCTCCTACTGCTGTATCAGATCTGTATTAAGTTACTGCTAGTGCTAACTCAACATTTTCTACTGCTGCTGCATCACATTAAAAGCATTCAACGGGCAAAACATGGGGATGCTTTTATTTTGAGCAGTCACAGGAAACACAATGTATTTGTCACCGAGGTTAGCACGGACAGCGATCGTTTATCAAGAATGTGTCTGCAAAACAAGACATGGTCATTTTCAGCATTTTTTGACAGCAGATCGGTCAGCAATCAGATCAACAAACCAGATCTCCACCTCAACTGAGCAATTCCATGACATGAGATGTCTATCTGAACTTAAACTGCATTAACGCTCAATGATATTGTATCTTTGACAAATATGAATGCAGACTTGAAGTCCACTCAATTACTCCACTTAAGTTAGGGGGGGGGGGAATCTAAAATCAGCATGGTTTGGTTAACTATGATGTCAAGTTTATTTGTTTTTAGTAAATTGGTTAAAACATGCAAAATCACTGGTATGGTCCTTTCTGATTACCTTTGTTAGTATTTTTAACATGAAATTCCACCTTTACTGCGTTTGGTAAATCTCTACAGCAAAGTTGTAGTATTTCTACAGTACTTCAGTGTATTTTGATACCCTTTCCACTCCTGGTAAAAAGTGAGATTTGGTGAGACACAGAATGAGACACTAGCTACATCTGCATGCTTGCCGCTTAATTTCCACACGTCTCTCCTCGCTTGTGAAAAGTGTGCTGGGGCATGTTGGGCCTCTCTAAAGGTATCAAGTGACTGATGTATGATGGCTGGAATTGGAAAGTGTTAGCATCCCTTAGATGCAACTGTCAAATACAAATGGGCCAACACCTTAATTACCACTTCCTATGGGACACAAAACAACCTCCTTCAAGACAGGACTGGAAAACCAGGCGTTAGCGCTTTACAGCACATGAGCACAGCTCAATAATTGAAGGGTTTTAACCCAAAATGCTACATATCCACTGGAAAATACGTGCCACCTTAAATCCCTTTCAAAAACACAGATGACTCAAGCTTCACAAACAGAGCTATTTTGTCAGTGAGTCTTGGGATGACTCAGTTAACTTCTAGTTTTTCTTTCCAATCTGTTTTACTTTCAACCCAGTGATTATATTCTGAATGCTGTCAATGTATATTAATTTATTTACACCCACGTGAAAATTGTGCTCAAATCTCATCCTGGCGGTTGGAACCTGAATCACCAGTGGGGTCAGCGACAGTCATTAGGGGCTGCGGGTTATTTGTGTTCCTCAAGGAAACCACAACAGCAAAGCGCTGATTGGCTTTTGCAGCATCTCTTTAGATTTTTCTTTTGCTTAAGGCAGTAAATCAAAGTCTAGTGATGAGTCAGGGGAATCCAAATAAATCAAATTAAAATCCTTCACGTACAAACAACTGTGTCATCATTTTAAGCCTTTCTCCCAGCAGATCAAAATCGATACCAGGTAAAGCTAACAAAAATGAGTTTTGCCTCAGACACCCCTGTATCAAAGTTTGCTTTTTTCTTCCATTCAGTGCATATGGCAGAATGTTGAGAAGATAAATACACACTTTCTGTATCTATTAATTCCTCTTGGCATTTGAAACCTAATGAGAGCAGAGCTCATCACTCATGCTGAGGCGACACATAACTGGGATACTTTTTACAGCCAGAATATACTTTATTAATCATTGCCGCTGAGCTGAGCTGCTTTGAAATCCAAACATTTACAGACAAAGCCAAATCTCTCTTCCTTTTACCAAACAAACCACCTCTCTCAATGACTATCACTTCTCCGTCAACTCTTCTCTTCAGGCTCGGGGTCTGACACTTGTGCTTCCACTGGACTCATCCCAAACACTCCATTGATTCCTCTTTCACCCTGCCCCACCACTCTCAATGCGTCCAAAAGCAGACAGCTGCTGACAGACGATGAATCAGAACGGATCAAATGGGACAGAGCATTAGAGCAGCTGATGGGCAGAGGGGAGGCTGGGTTAAAGGATCCTGTTTCATAATCCAGGGATCATCGCTCATCATGTCAAAATCCAAAGTAAAGAAACTTTTTTTCATCTGGCATCGGCTGAAGAAATGTTTTATGCAATATTGATCAGTGAGGCAGTCCCCATAATCCCGTTGCCCTGACTGAAATCTTTCATGGCTGGTAGCTGAGGATCTGTCTTTCCAAAAATCTTTGAAAAAGAGGTTATTGCTCATTTTTACAAACACCATGAGTGTAAAGCTGAACCTCATACATCCATTCAGACTTACAAAGTTAATGTTTGCATTCATAGCAGCCTAAATGTTATGAAACTGTACGCCATAAAACTTTTTCTAACGCAAGAAAACCAAACTAAAATGATTCAATTCAAGTAGCCGAGGCTTCAGAGACAAAACAAGCTCCAAGCTGATTTTTAATCACATCATACCTCATATTCATGTAAATAAAACAATAATTTTCTTTAAGGATTTTACTGGCTGTGACGTTCCTAGTTCTTTAAGAAACTACTGTACTAGCTCAGTCAGCATATAAACACACATGATGTATAATCAACAGGATCTGCATGGCAACACAAGCCTATATCCATGGATGTCTCAATTATATATGGTGGTTCAATTTCAAATGTTTACAGCATCAAATAACTTGGAGGGCCTCCATGTGGCTTTGTGCATCTGCTGCACAGACAGGGTGTGTGTCCATATGTGTATGTAGGCTGTGTGTGAACGAGTGGCAGAGAGAGAGAGAGAGAGAGAGAGAGAGAGAGACAGTCAACAAAGATGTCATCCATGAAACAAAGATGTTTCATGGATGACAAAGACCAACGAGTCACCTCATCAATCTCTGGGTTAATCTCTTTAAATCCTATTTCACTGCTCAAAGTCTCATTATCACTTCTGTTGATGATGCCGTCTCAAAAAAATAGCAAAATGATGCAAGGGACATGCAAGATTGCCTTTGTTGTTATTTCATCCGTCCCCTTTTTCTGTCTCTGTTCTCCATTTTATTTTCTTTCATTTTAGACACATTTTAGCCCCTCATTGTAGAATTATGTGCAATTCTACAACAACAAAATTATGAAAGAACAATAGCAGCCTTTCAGTGTCACTGTAAAATATCCTAGATGTGTCACCATGGAGTTCGACTTCAGAAATGGCTGTGCAATTAGAGAGGTAGTCCAGCAATTTAGTGATGCACTTGCACAAGGTTGAGGGACTCACGAGAGACGCATTTTTAAAATACGGTCAAAGTCGAAGCAGCAGAGATATCCTGACTTTTAGTCCCAAGTGTGGGTAGAGCTCCAAACTGGACCCTACATTTACCATAATGCAACTCAATAGAGTATTTACTTAGACAGTCCCTGTCAGGTCAATGCCCGCAGAAGGAATTGTGCAGCGATACTGCTAGCTCACCTAAGATCACTGAGCTAGCTAACGATAAAGCTCATCCGAGGAGGATGCCATTAATGTTTACATCCTGCGCGAGCCATGAGCAGATGCACGCTTTCTTCTGCGCGGTGATACGGTTGGCGGGTGTAGTTCGGTAGAAAGAAAATAGTTCCTTCATGAAACTGCTCACAACAAGTCTGAGTCTTGAGTCTTGAGTAGCCGGGTCATGATTTCTGGAAAGAGACATTGCTGTTGAGTATTTCGAAATGTATTGAGTTTTTTTTTTTTTTTTTGGTGCTTTGAGCACCACAAGCAGCAAGTGCCATCTTATTTCATTATATTCGAGAGAAGGCAGACATCTCTATGGCTGATATCGCCAAAACTCGGCAACTCACACCAAAACAATCTAGATGGATAAATAGCACTACAGGTAAAAATATGTATTTTTGATTTTGGGGTGAACTGCCCCTTTAAGTATCTAGTCTATCTAGTCAGATGGAGTAGTCCCTCATTCGTCCAGGAGTGTTCCATCGTAGAAAAGTCTCTTTTGTCTACTCTTTTGTCTTCTGTTATGTCGCTGAAAGGAGAGCTTCTGTAAAGTGACTTTATAACGCACTTTTTGCTGCAACAGTCTTTAGGCGACTGCAGTCACTGAGCTTTTTCATTGTCTGACGTTGTCTCACTGTATCTCTCTCTGTCTTTCTTACTCATTCTTTAAATCTGGATATATACTCTTACCCTCTGTGTGTGTCCGATAAAACAGAGGTGCAGATTTTCCCAGATGTTAAATGTCAGATGCAGTTTCCTCTGCTGCAATGCTCAGTCAGCAGTGATAAATCAGGTGCAGCCGCTATTTGTATAAATTTACATTCCCTTCTCCTATATTTTTCGCCTCTGAACAGTAATGCCAGTAAAGTGTAACATGGTGCCGCTTTTCCTCCATTTTACCTGCTCATAAACTCAGTGTGGTCCTTTAGTAAGTAAGGAAAAACACAATTTAGCTGTTTAGCACCAAGAAAGGGCAGCAAATCCTTAGTAAATATCCCCTTTAATCTTCAGTGATGGCTCAAAAGTTCAATGTAAACGTTTTAAAGCTGCTCCTCTGATGATTTTTTTAAATCTCATTTCATCTGCCTGAATGGGAATCAGTCCTCAGCGTGAACGTATTAAGGAGATACTGCATTCAAAAGATAGCACCCCATTCATTCTTATGAAAGTTGCTCACTGGGCACATACACTCATAGAGCATGTACATTAGAGTCCTTCTCCAGCCAAGACGGTTGAGAGCATGCGCGTTCGAGACTTCCGCTGGCCAAGCCGGCTGACTTCCTTTTCCCATGATTGTGTATGGGAAAAATGCTTTTTGGGCCTGTGCGCGTCATGTATTGTACACGGAAGTTGCAATACCCATACGGTCACTGCGAAAAAATCGCTTCACAGCCTAGCTCTGTTCCTGTAGGCTTGGTCCTCAACAGAGAGCTAAGATGTCAAATTTTCACCTTATTCATCTAAATCAGGTGAGGTCAGTTGCAGGAAATCCTCTGCTCACAGGAAAAGATGAATCAAAACATTAAAATTGACAAAGTCTCTTTTACAAAACAGTGAGTGAACAGTGCATCCAGAGAAAGCTGGACTCTTGAATCTTTTACCTCCTTTGTCTTTTTGGTTTAATATAAAGCTGGGGTGATAAAGAAGAGAGTGATAAATAAGAGTCAACATTGCTTAGTGCAGCTTAAACTTGGGAGTAAGTGTTAAAAATAAATCTAAACCAAAGTCATGAACTTTGACTTTTGAAACACATGATTGCTGTTGTTTTCACTTTATAGGGCAGTGTAAACTACAAGCCTGTTTTTGTTCAGGCAGTGAGGAATGAGAGTGACGCTCAGCGATCTATTGCAGCAATGACACTTGCCTTGTCACGCTGCGGGTGGCTGAGGAGGGTGCCAGGCGGGTCAGGTTTACTAAGGGCAGGGAGGCTGGAGAGGGAGGCTAACAGCACAAGCCACGGTGGCCGATTGTGAATGAGCCGCCAATGGGCCCTTGGGCAAATACTGAACAATAGATAGAAGGAAGATTGACAGAAGATAAAGAAGAAAGAGAATTCAGCCTTCCTCACACATTCTTAATTCTAAGGAGCAAAACAGAGAGAATTTGTGAAGACTGCTTGATTTATACTTTATTAGGCAGAAGGTTCAGAACAGTGAAGAGAGACTGCAGCTGGTGCGTCACAGTCAAAAAAACTGAGCAGGATCAAAGGTTACCAGTCCTTCACTGCGCCTGTTTTAACAAGCCAGTTCTTTGCTCCCTTAACAGAACATCTGTCGATGTCGTTCAGTTATAATGAGTGATTAAAAGCTTCCAATTGAGTTACAAGTGAGCCTGTAACGAGCCCCTTGGTGCTCTGTTCATGCTGCTAAACTGGCTAACATATGAGAGGGTCAACCTGTGTACCAGAACACACACCTCTTGCAATAAATAAACCAGCACTTGCAGAGGAACAATTAGAAAGGTGTAGTGGCAATTTCTTCGGAATAAAGAAACACTCAAGGCAATCACTTGTCTTTCTGTAGGTTTACTTCAAGCGTCTGCAGACGGACTCACAGCAGCAAAAATATACATCAGTATAATCTGCTCTGAATGAGTTCAGAAGAATTGTAGAAAAGAACCGGTCTGTAAGAAATACCCCTGTCTGACAGTGAAAATTTTGGCCAAATACTGCAGTGATTCACACAGCAGTCCCAGACCTGCCCTGCTGACGTCTGTCACGCACACCCCTCACGGTAGCGAGAATCGGTATACCCCGGGCCCCCTTGAATAAACTCATCAGAAAGAGAGTGCTGCCACAGCCACTAGGTTCACTGGATCAGTGAACAGCGGTGAGTGAGCCTCGGACACTCAGGGCAGCAGGCCCCCTCTTCTCCACCCTTCCTTGCTGGGGAGGTTGAGGTAAAGAGTCCCAGACTCTAGCCGTGCACGATCTTAACCTGCCGCTCCGAGCACCCAAGTCCTCTCACATGAGTGAAAATGCCGACAACGCCAAATGTAGTGGCAATTGCTTCGGAATGAAGAAACACTCAAGGCAATCACTTGTCTTTCTGTAGGTTGGTAGGACTCACAGCAGCAAAAACATACATCAGTATAATCTGGTCTGAATGAGTTCAGAGGAAAAAGAGCATCAGTTATTTATCAAGTCTTCAGGGTCAGGCTCCTCAACCCGGGGAGAAGAGTGTCCCTGAAGTCTGGACATAACAGTCACTAGGATGTTTTGTAGTTCCATGTCATCATTACCAGTGTACTGTTCTCATCATGCAGTCCAAACAATCATACACAGAACAAGTATTGACGCCAAACAATTATGTATAGCATCTGTATGTTATTATATCAGAGAGTCCGTTAGTTCTTGCCATTACAAAGGCGATGGACCCCAAAGAACCTTCATAAGAGTCAGAAACGAAGAGACACTGTTCACACAGTGTGAGGGTAGTAATGACTTTTAGCACAACAGCTGCTGAGGGACTTGAGCAGCCATACATTAAAATATGGATCACACTCTAAGTCCTTGGTATTGATTCTAGTCATGCACCCCCTTCAACACCTATTGCACTAATCATGAAACATACTGACACAAGATATCTTCTTCTTTGACATACTGTATACTGTGTTGAAAGCAAGACAAATGTTTGTAGGTCCAAACAAGATACACAGATGCATTGAAAATGATCTTCTTTTCAATATGCAGATGAAATAAGAAGACGGATAAACACCAAATGTTGCCTTCAAAGCTATACATGCCAAAAATGTGACATCTGCAGTGGACAAACTCAGTCCAGGATCCCATCTCAATATTATGTGCACAGGGGTCTCTGTCTTGAAAAAGGAAGGATTTTGTTTTGTTGCTGCCTCAGCCGTTGACAAAGAGGACATTTCTCACTCTCTTTTACATGCCAGATTTACCATCTGACAAGGGATTTCAACTTAAAAGCCTCTGGTCACAAGTTCACCTCTCTACCATCCAGGCATCTAGACTGTGAACAAGAAAAGAGAATGAATTATACTCCCTCTATAGCTATAGTTTCAGCAGTCTAAACTGGCCATCTGCCTCTGCCCTCTTTAGGCCACTCGCTGCCAATTGCTGGGCATGCACAATGACATCAGGGATGTTTCAGAAGCCCAGAGTTCCCATCATCCATTTGTCGGCGTATTTCCAGACCAACTGACTCTCATAATACATGAGTCGCCTGACAGCCAGGGTTGATATACTCAAATTAACGACCTGAGGAATAGTGTCACACAGATGCCAGTTGGTTTGGCCTTGCAAGAACCCAGGCCAGGAACTCCAATTAGGAACACGATCAATTAGAAGCAGAGATTTATAGCGAGCTGTGCTGAATGATGAAGCGTCGGGCCGGTGAAGATGATACTACTGAGTGGCTCGTGCCGTTTGTCCTCTTGTCTGGCTGGTGTGCAGGCTGCCAACAGATGGGGCCCAGATGACACTGGTGGGCTTTTATAGTCTCCAAGAAACCCTAGACTCAATTAGGCCTCAAAGGCAGCATACCAAGTCCAAACCTGTTTCTGTACTTTTCTAGTATAAGTGGAAATTTCTTATTACTTTGCTGATTCGAATGAGTTTGCTAACTTCAGTTTAGTTTAAAGACTCATAGTCACTAACATTGTAGTTTGTTTGTTTTTTAGCCATGCTAGTGGCATGGCTCTAGGGATGGCAATGTAGGTCTGTCAGTCAGTCCACCATTTTGGTCCAGACTAAAATATCAACAACTACTGGATGGATTGCCATGAAATTTTGTCTCCCTCAGGATGAATCCTAAAGACTATGGTGATCCTTTAACTTTGTCCAATACTTTGGTTTACGACCAAATACCTGCAAAACTACTTAAATTCCCATCAGACTCAGCTATACTTGTGGTTGCTGATTAGCAAATGTTTTCGTGCTAACACACTAAACTAAGATGGTGAAAATAGTAAAGATTATACCTGCTAAAAATCATCATGCTAGCATGTTAGTCATTGTGAGCATGTTAGCATGCTGACGTTAGTATTTAGCTCAAACCGCTGTTGTGCATAAGTACAGCATCACAGAGCCGCTAGCATGGCTGTCAACTCTTAGTGCTGTTTTAGGTTAAACAATTACATCATCAATCAAATGCGCATAAGTAACTGTTTGCCTCACTGTTCATTATACCATGATAGTGCACCTGTGACTATTTTTAGTTCAACTTTTTGCTGAAGTTTTTCTCTCAGTTTAGCATACAAAACTAGCACTGTTTAAAGGTCAGCAACCACCTATCTGCAACTGAGGTATTCCATCTTGGTTGTTTCTATGGCTTTCATGGTCTTTAAGTAAGGTTTTAACTAGGAAGTAACAAGCTGTATATTATGACTGAGCTGACAGTGCTGGTGCTTTCTGTCACCAGTGAGCAGAGCTGCTAAAACTACTGATTTTGTATTTCAATTGCGGATTCACTGTTAAAGATTTGTTTATTAATGGTCTGAACAATATTTTTTATGGGAATAGCAAGCAACTCTCTTCATGCTGTGAGAAATAACAGCATTTTCACTTGAGTTCGAAGTACACAGATAGTAACACACATAGATGTCAGATGCAGATGTCACCCACACAGTCACCTCAGCATTAATTCAATTTTCCTATATATTTCTATTACAACACCTATCTAGAATTTCTTCCTCATCTTGAAAACTTCTTACTGACACCACTACAATTCATTAAAAATGTACAACCTCGTCATGGCAATGCCATGGTGTGTTCATCCAACAATGCAATATAACGTAAACTGATTTATCTTGAAATATGTAGTGCACTAAAATTTGACAAACTATCACAATTTCACACAAACGCTCCCTCAATGTGAATCAACAGCCAAAGAAATTACATTGTCAAATCAAACTGGATCGGGCGTGAGCCATGGCTGCGGATAGCCGATCTAAATATGATCCATGACACACTTAAAATCCATTTCCACAAATGAAAAGCAACAAGAAAGAGTTTATTTTAAAATGGTGAATTGTTTGATGTAATCTCTCCTACCCTGACCTGCACAGCCTTCTGCTGACAGATGCTGTATCTCTGCAGCCTTGCATTTATGTAAGATTTTGACAAGAAAGTGTTTGTTTTTCCCTCAAATCCTTTGCTGAGGTCGCTAGAAGCTAACATACGTACACACACACCCAGAAAGTGAAACTGCACAGTCATCCGTATTGCAGGGAAGCGCTCTGTGGTTTGCTAATGATGTCTGTCTATAATGAGGAGGATTAGTGTTGCGAGACTTTAATATTTTCTGCTGAATGGGCCTCTTCTGCCATCCCTCGCCTGCCGTTCTTGTGTTTGAGCACGATTCTTCTGAGACATGAAAAAAAAAAATCCTTCACTCCATTCAAAAACCTGAGTGCACATCTAATTCCTTTGGATGTCTTTACAATTACAGGAAACTGCACTGTCAGAGGGCATGAGGTTTTACATGGGAGAGGGATTGCAGAGTGTGCTGTGAGGTGAGTGAGACGTTTGAAGGCTTGACACAAACACTGTGTGAGATCCTTAATCCATAGAATGCATTTATACTTTAATATCACATGCAGTTAGCAGACACTATTCAAAATCCAAAAATGAGAAGAGGGTCAAATCCATCCATTGCAAGTCTACAAGTAATCTAGAAGGGGTGAGGACCATAGTGAGAGATGAACTGAGAGGAGAAGACAAACAAAAAAACTTGTTTGGGATTTGTGACACTCTTCTTCCTAACCTAGACTTCTGTCTCCAAACCTGCCTCACATCACTCTCTAGCCACTGAATCACATCCATGTTCTACATTTTCCATCTCTACGCTTATCTATTATCACAAAGCTGAAAAACAGTGAAAAGAGACGTATTCAACCCAGTGGAAAGAAACAGAACCAGACTCAAATCTCCACTGAATTGAAAGCCCCTCGTACCATGCTCCTGTCATTCCTCATTCTCATCATCTTCACTGGCTTGCTCAGTGGTTGCAGATGATTCCTTCCGGGACCAAATATGTGGTCGAGGGTATGGTTCTGTAGACAAGCCCCGCTCCCAATTTCAGGAACAAATTCCCAGCAATCATTAGTTCCTACACCAATAAATCCAACCAAAACTATTCCCCAAAACACACCAGCCGCAAGCTCTACTGGGTAAAAACGGGCATGTTCGCAATTTCGACCAGTCTGACCACTGGGAACGGCAGGCCTCAAAGATTGAGGATTCCCATTTGCATTAACAATGCAAAACAAAGATGTTTCACAGGCCTACAGTAAAAAGACTTGTTTTTCGATTACTGCACGCAGCTACTGTGCAGTACAGATATGGACAAAGTAGAGGTTTTGTTGCAGATTGCTGCACTTTTGCTCTATCCTCAAGAGAAACAGTAACAAAGGAAATCTGTCTGCAGTATTATAAGTAGTAAAACCAGGGATTTGGGGGATCTAAGAGAGGATCAACAAGCGGTTAGTTAAAGGCTGGAAATGTAACTATAACTCCCTTTTTATTGCATTATTTTCCATCTAAATCTAAAGAAAGTTATGGGACAGCATTTTAAAAGCGCTGACATTTCAATCTTCAATTTCACATTAGCAATCAAGTGACCAAAGTTTGACCTTTTACTATTAATAGAGGATACCTGCACACTATAAATGTATTATTATTATATTCTGTAACAGAAGGGAGATCAAAGGTCGGACTGTTTTACATATCGTTCTTGATGAGAGCAAATTAGAGCAAGTAGAGGAGGGAAAAGTAGGAAAGGGTGGCTATTAATTCATAGTTCTACTGTTCTTTGCCATGCTATCCCATGAGCTCTCTGAGCTGTCAGAGGTGATACCCTTTGGCCTTATAATTATAAGGACTAAGTATTCCAATTGCCAATTGATGGCATGGACTGGCTGGCTGGCTAGCTGAGTTCGAATGAACAGGAAATTACGTAGCTTGATCTGATCAGATGATAGATCTAACTGGAGTATTTTGGTCATGAAACAAAATAACTTTAGAAGGAAAAAATGGAAGCAAAAGGAATTGGCTGCTGGTGGCAGATGTCCATGGTTGACTTGTAGATCTCTCGCATTGTGAACACTGGTTTAGACAAAAAGAGTGTATTTTGCATGTAGATTAGCTGAAAAGCTTGCAGATACTATTGCCGTGCTGGTTTCTGCTCCTCAGCTTCCTGCAGCTGCTGAGTTGGCCTCTGTCCACTCACCGGACCGGCAGCGACCCACCACTTAGAGAAACAGGCTTGTGACTGCAAGATCACCGTTTCAAGTCCCAAATGGGGAAAAATCTGTGCAGAGGAAGTAAACCAGACTCATCTGCCCCTCCACTAACAGCTGCTGCTACTGTGATGTCTCTGGCCAAGGCGTTTAAGCTCCAGGTGCTAGGTGGCCAGTGACAGATTTCCAAAATTCACAGCTCTTGTTGTCAATATGCAGCCAAAAGTAAAAAAAAAAAATAGGGGGGAAAGGTTGTCAGTAAATAACTAAAGTTTCAGATTGATATCAGTGTTCAAGCCCATGGGATAAACAAGCCAAACAAAATACTTTAGCACTTGAAGAGCCATATGTTCATGTTTCATCACCTTGATCTCTAAGGGTAGTTTGGTTTATCTGTTCCGGCCAGGGGAAAAAAAGCTACATTATTGCCTTTTACTTCTGGTTCACACCAGCCTTGTTTAGTCCGGTTGAACTGAACCCTGGAGCGTTTACCCCCTTGATGTGGTTCATTTTTGTTGGTGTGCCGGACTCGAACTCGATGTGGACCAAACAACTGCTCTCTGGTCCGCCTCAAAGGGGTTGTCTCAGACCGCTGTCAAGTCAACTCTGGAGCTGTTCATTTCTGGTATGAACACCATTCGAACCAATCACAAAAAGCTTACCATTGTATGTGTCATTTCATTTGTTAAAAAAACTTTTTCTCTTCCTGTTTTGGTGACTGGTGAACTAGCAGCGTGTTTGCTACCAAAATGTTGACAAACCTGAACTCACTCAAAGAGAACATTTCTCAATTACTAGAGAAGGTTTTGATTATTTAATACCCGGTGTTTTACCAGATGTTCATATGCGCTGTAAAGTCTGCTGATATGCGCTACAGATGTACACCAACATGAACAGAACCTGAGGGTGCTTCATAATGTATGATCCAAGTAGAAATTTGGAGGGGTTTGTTGTCTTTTTACCTGCCGACTGTAAGACCAATAATCAAACGACATCTCCACCACAATTTCTGGACCGTTTTGCCAGTTTTGCCTTTGTGAACGCAAATCAGACCAGTTGAAACAATGTAACATCCTCACATTGGTTCGATTCAGGAACCAGACCTTTAGGTGTGAACCCTCCCTTGGATTGATAGCTTTCACACCAGCCCAAACTAACCGAACCAAGTGGCACAAATGCAGTAAAAAACAGTAACAATTAGGAGGACAAAATTAGAGATACTTTGTGCTGACTATTTTGTCTCAAATATCCTGATGCAAACTCAGAGCTAGCATGTCTTCAAAGCAACTACTTCACAAACTGTTCCTTTCACCTTCCACAGTAAAAACCTTGTTTTTTTCAAACAGTGATTGTGCTAGCTGGCTACATCTTTGTGGATGTTGTGTGTCTGTGTGTGTGTATGTGTGTGTCAGATGTTTCCTTCCCTTTGCGCCCACGCTATAAGCAACCGTGCTTCCTCAAACTTCAGATTCCCAAGCTGGCCGGACCCTCTGTGGTCAGAGCAGGTGGTGGATCAATGGGCTTAGTAAAAGACTGAGACAAAGAGCTTGCACACACAAACACACATAGAGGTCGCTGGCATATCGAGCCACATGCTTACAGTGCTGCTTGCAGCTCGCCCTAAGTGACCAGTGCGTCAGTCTGCACTCAGCTGTTTCTAGCCAGGACTAGAATCACTTTATGTGACCAAAATAAAAGGGGTTTATCTTTGCAGAACTGGTTTTGACACACTGAACTCACTGCAGTGAAATTAGGGGTTACCAGGATTCACATGACCTTAATGCTTTTTTCCTTCCTGGTTCTTTAATGTTGTTTTTCTAACAGAGTGCACAGTCTGCTTCCATTACAGCTGGACCTTGGAGGAAAAAATAAAACAGCTGAAAACTGTGCTGAACGTGTGAAACTAGTTGTAAAATATATTCTGCTACATTCCAGTGATGGGACGCTTTTGGAAAGATTCCCTGATTTTCCTCAGACGTCCCCAGAGAGTTTATCAAATCCATCAACTTCTCTACTAACTAGCAGAAACATTGAAATGCTGACACATATTAGGACAATGCATATGGTACAGAGGGAAAAAATGGTCCAATAAATGAAAAAATGCTGTACAGTAAGCTATACATATACAAGAAACAGCTTTAACAAAAGGGCACAAAGACTGACACACAAAAGACACCCACTGTCAGGACCAAACACACTCCTCACCCACAGTGTCTTACTAAGAAAGCGCGCCGAAGCAACTAAACAGCTTTAGTCACTTTTAATGGCAGGAGGGCAGATGCCAGGGCAAACCAACACTGCATAAACACTTAGTCAACTCTAGTTAAAGTGAGGGGTAATTATCTCACAGTGACGACAATCAGCGGTTATACAGCCCGTCATCTCATTAACAGAGGGAAAAACGACACCGCCAGCATTGCTTAGCCGCATGGCAGCCAGAAATACAGATTATTGAAAACGGCATAGTAAGTCAAATATGTTAGGGTTTGAACTTTTGAGGGCTCTACTGTGTTTTTGGTCAAGTGGCAATGTGGTTACTACAGTCATCACCATCATTCTGAATAGTAAAGATGGTTATGGTTTGTGATTAGAGTTGCTACTATTGGCTGCTTGAAAACATGTTCTGAAATGAACAAGTGACAGTGAAACTTTGCCTTTGGGAGATACACTGGCACGTGAAATGTGACTTTGTATATTTACTATTGGGCTCAGTCTTTGCCTGTTCTCAAATTTTGGAGGGGGCATGGTAGGTGGTGGAAGAAGTATTCTAAAGTAAAAGTGACAATAAAACAATGTAAAAATACTCTATTACAAGAACTGCATGAATTTAAGTAGAAGTACAGAGGTATTACCAGCAAAATGTATTTAAAAGTACTCATTTGGCAGAAAAATGGCCCAGGTGAGTGATATTATTGTATGTTATATTACTGGATTATTAATACTGATGCATCAATGCATAAATAGCATTTTAATTTTAATATTTAGCTTTGTCCAGTTGTTCCCAACGTAGGGGTCGGCCCCCTCCAAATGGTCACAGGATAAATCTGAGGGCCTCTTTGTGATTCAAACAGTTAATTTAAAAGGAACCATCATTGCATTGTATTTTAAAAGCTTACCTTATGTATTTTAGAATCTTAATCTGAAAAGTAACTAGTCACGACAGCTGTCAAACAAGGGTAGTGGAGTAACAAGTACGATATTTCCCTCTGAAATGTAGTGGAGCAGATGTATAAAGTAGCAAAAAGTGGACATACTCAGGTAAATTACAAGTAGCTCACAATTATACTTGAATAAATGTACTGAATTACTTTCCACCACTGGAGTAATGTATGAAACTGTAATTTTAGTCTCATCTTTTGATCAGCAGATTCAAAACAGAACATGGAGAAGTAGGGAAGAATGATATTGGTTAATCAAATAAAATCTTTTTTACTCTTTTTACTTTATTCAGGAATGCATTTTCAGTCACAGGTTTGTAATATTGACGGCCATGGGACATTGTGCTGTTGTCAGTAGCTCTGGATGAGAGCATCACCCGAATGCTGTAAATGTACTGTGATCTCTGCAGACTACACCATACTGGCTGCCTGTAATCCCTGAAAATCTAGGAATTTAAATGTATTTTACTGTTGCGCTCTGTTAGTTTCAGTATAAAACTACAAATTTAAAACTTCATTACAGCTTAACAGCAGAGCAGTTAGGTCAGTACTTCAGATAAATATTCCTCATAAACATAAACCTGCGACACTGCATTATGGGATGGATGAAGTTGGATATAAAGGTTAGGCTGAAACACTCACCATTTGCGACTGGCTCCTGGGGCTGCCATTGATATCCTCCACCTTCTCATTTGCTGCGTGAGAAAGGAAATGAAGAAACAAGATTTTTTACTGTCGTCCCATACTGAACTTTAACATCCCGACATCCAATGACTTTTGGGTTCAGGTGCACAAATCCAGCAGGAAACCTTCGTTGAGGTTAGCATTGGAGAGTATGTGTGTATGTGCATGCGTGAGTGTGTGTTTGTGTGTGTTTGTTGAGGTGCAGAGCGACACAGGAAAGGTCTGGGAAGCAAAGCTGCCTAATTCGTCAGCTGCCGCCAGAGAATTACTGACAGGCCAGCTTGGCCTCATTGTCTGTTCGGGCGAGCAGGGAGGGTAAAGTTTCAATCCAACAGAGAGAGAGAGAGAGAGAGAGAGAGAGAGAGAGAGAGAGAGAGGCTTGAGAGAGAGAGAGAGAGAGAGAGAGAGAGTAAGGAAGTTAGACAGGCCTGGGGTTGAAAAAAATGAGAGAGATTTAGGGAGACAGACAGCATCAGTGAGAAAAGCAGCATATGTAATAGGGAGTAAAATGTGTTTGTGTGTGTGTGTGTAATAAACAGATGAGAGGGAGTCCCAGAAAGAGAAAAGTTCATTCAACAGTGATGGAGACACATAGAAAAAGAAAGTGAGAGAGAGTAAAGACAGTAGACGTAAGAAGAAGAAAAACAATGTGTGAGAGAAATGTGAAAAGATACAGACAAAATTGCGTAAGAGAACAGGGAATGTAACAGCAAACATGTAATCAATTACTCATTATTTATTACTGTGTAAGTATTACTGGGTTCAACAATTGTTTGGAGGTATTTACTGACCATTAACAGCCAGCTTAGCCTTGGTGACAGCACATAGCCCTCCAGAAGTCCTATCCTCACAGTGAAGCTGTGTAACTTTGAACAAAACCAGGTGAATCCTGAATCTAGGCTTATAACAACTCCTTTAAACGAAACAACAAAACTGTTGTTTGTCATTGCCTTCCTGAACAACGCATATGAGCATTGAGCATGAGCACAGTTTTTGCAGAGCTATAATGTCATGCTACTTCCGCATTTGCTTCTGCGAGACACAACTGTCATCATTTGCGTGGCCACAAGAGGTCCTTGTCAGGTAAAAGTAAACATACATGCATTTGAACAAATGCCTAAAGCCCAAATTATACTTAACTATACTCCAGAGCTGTGTGGCAGTGAGAGTCTGCATGGTATGAATTTCGTTAGCCCATGCCTGCAAGGCTCCACGCAGCCCAAACTTCACAACTACGCAGGCTGTACACGTGGACCATACGTGCCAACAAACGTACAATCCTGTCCCTGTATGTAGACACCAAATGTAGTAAAAGCAGATTGGCATGAGCGTGCTGTTGTTATTCTGGTGAGCCAAAGTCTTAGGCTTAGGTGGCCAGCTAAGAGGACGCAACATGTAAATATGACAACTTTTCTGTTTTGGCGAAGGGTAGTCCCCCCCCAGCTGCTGCACCAAGCTAACACATCCCTGACCAGTCGGCCTGCAAGACAAAATCTTCAACCAACCCTGCCGAGTGTTACTGAGATTAGAAACTGTAATGCAATTACTGCCTTTTAATTGTAATCCCTTATACTACTCTTTGCTGAAAAGGATAAGCACATTACTATTGTAATGGCTTAGTCAGTAATATGTTACTGCCCGGCACTGATTAGAGCAAGTCCAAGAATAACAGCAGAAAAAGAGAAAAAGAAGAGAAGAAGAGAAAGTTAGATCAGAGATGAGAAATGAAAGACATGAGGGGTGAGAGAGACAAGGAGAGAGAGACCTAGAAAACGTTCAACTGTGAGGGAGTGAGAGACAGAGAGCGATAGAGAGAGGAGGAGAGAGAGAGAGAGAGAGAGAGAGAGAGAGAGCGACGAAGAGAACCAGAGCATCAGAAAGGAAGAGGAATGTTGAGACATAAAAGGGGAAAGAGAGACAGACATGAGAGAGAGAGAGAGAGAGAGAGAGAGAGAGAGAGAGAGAGAGAGAGAGAGAGAGACAGACAGAAAGAGAAAGAGAAGTAAATTGTCTGTGGAATCCAATGGGAGACACATGCCTCTGCACCCCTGGGTGTCAGAGCCATAGATCTCTGCTGCTGCAGCTCACCCTGCACCCAAAACAAGCGAGAGCTGCTGCGATTTGGCCCAAATATCAGACTGAGGAGCAGCTTCCTTCTAACTCACCACAACAAAGACCAAACAGAGTGAGCGTGTGGGTGGTCGCCTCATCTACCAGACAGAATGAATTATACACACACCGAGTGTTTTGTCACTGCTGATAACACATAGATTTGTTCATCTTTGCTTTATTAAGGATTTACTTAAACAGTGAAAGTTATACCTGAAGTAAGACATTATAAGTGCTTTGGTAACAGTCTGTCATGATAATTGTGCAGATTACAGTTGAAAGTACTTTAGGTGTCATCTGAATTACTTGAGGAGAAAGAGAAACAAAAAGCTGTAGAAGGAAGACGAGAGAGAGGAAACAGAATAATAGATACTGCAGCAGATAATAGAGAATAGATAGACACAGGCATGTGTGTGTGTGTGTGTGTGTGTGTGTGCCTATATGGATGCCTACCTATGATCTGGATGATCTGTGCCAGCAGGACTCCATCGGTGACGTCCTGGCTCAGGTCCTTGATGAGGCGTGGACAGCCAGACTTGGCCAGGTAGTGATTGGCCCAGTCTGTGTAAATCTGCAAAGACAGAACAAACATGCTGTCAGTGTGTGTGTGTGTTTGTGTGAGAAACAGAGACAGAGAGGAGGTGTGTGTATATGTGTGTGTCCAACATTGAGGTGTTACAGTTTTTGGTACATTTACAGTAGATTAGCCATTTAGTTAGACTTATTCGTTCAGTGATGAAAATATATGCAAAACAACTAAATTATCCATGTGTTCGCAGTAGATCATTGACTAAAGTAGTCCTAAATGCAATATGTGAGTGACAGGATGGAACAAGCATTACTAAAAGTTCAATGTTGGACACTTTAGCAACTAAAAATTATTAATAATTTTATGATCTGAGAGGATCCTCAGCTATGTTCTACTCCCACTGGCAACCCATAATCTACTTTTTCTTAGAAGCCTGTTATCTGACATCTAAATCTGAGAATGTGGTAGATGCAGAGATACCGTTTTAATGTGAACCTTCCTTTGCTCTGTAAAGATATTCCATTTTGCATTTATCCTCAATAAAAAAATATTCAAAAAAATTAATAATTATATGATTGGAAGATGAATGCTCTGGGTCAAAAGTCCATTTGGGCAATCTAGTCTCATTTTACTGTAACGTAGAGCTATGTTTCCATCCAAGTACCTTTGTGTGCACATGGCTTAACAGGACTTTTTGATGGCTATATTTTCTCTTAAGAGAAGAATCAAGCAGAAGATCTGCACACTGCACTACTAACTCAAGCTGGACCAATCAGAACAGAGCAGGGCAACAATGTCTGATACTCCCATATATATTTTTTCTCTTAACACAATAAATAGCTGACATGAAACAATTCAAAATTTGATGCCATTTTTTTTCTTTTCTGAAAGAACATCTTGTTATTTAGCATTTGCTTTCCAACATAACATTGCATTTTTGACCTGGCACAAGTATGGTGGCTGCCGAAAAGCATTTCATTCATTAGATATGCTGACGGGAAATTAAACTACAAACACGGATGACTTTGATGTCCTCATCACCTAATGGAAAGTTCGAGTTCCAAACTCCAAAACACAGCCAAAATTACACATTTACTGTCCAAAAGCACTTTAGAGATAACATTCAGATACATAGAGAAAGCAACGAAGAGGGCACGTGGGCTGGTGTTGAGAAGTTAAGAGAGAACACAAAACATACTGTTACTCTACAGTGAAGTGGTAAATGTCCTGCCAGGGAGTGCTGTCCAAACACTCGGGCTCCCTGCACATCTCCACTACTCAAACACAAACATATATTTTATCAAGCTGTGGCACGGAGCGCTGCACTGTTTATGATCTTTCTCCATGGGATTTGTAAATGATCCCAGCAAACACTTTGACATTAGATAGATGTTAATATGACGGCCTGAAAGAAACTGCACAAGCTTTCAGACATCTACTGGACATTTAAAGTCTTTTTTTGTAGAAAGTAGTATGAAGAAATGAAAATGCCACAAATTCCTTTGCAGCACTTTGGAGAACTCAAAAACAAATAAAAACCGAAATAGAAGAGCAAGTCTTTAACCAAAAAGCAAACTAGACAGTCAGAACAATCTTAAAATGGAATCTTTCTATGATTTCAAATGAATTACTTTTATTACGAATCAAGTCTTAATTAAGACGTTTGCTGTAACAGGTGGATTCACTCTCCCGGCTGTGTTTCTAAACCCGGAAGAGCAGCATGTCGGATAATCTTTTGTATTGTCAGCTAAACCTCTTAACAGCCGCTTTGTCTTTCATTAGAGGCCGTAAGCTGAATGATAAGCAACGCTTTGTCCGTCGGGCGACAGACTGGTCTCAACAGCTGCTCTGGTTTCACCAGGCTCCGAAGAGGAAAGATGTGAATCACATTCGGCCTCTTGGTCCCCCGGACGCAGACATGTACTAAAAGATTCAGGTTATTCTGTGTACAAATGGTTCGATTTCTCACACATGAACCTGAGGATCAAAGAAGCTGTGATGGTTGAAGGGCTTTTCTCCATCCCAGAAACGCCGGTTCAAACACCCCGAGCAGTTTCATACACCGTAAAATTTCACCCATTTAGTTTTCTCCTCTAATCACCAAACTTTCTAAGATTTCCTTCCAGACCCAGACAGCACCTGAGGAATTACAACATGAACTAGAAAAGAGATCCCACTGTGCCGAGGGTGCGTTTGATACAAATTTCTGCAGACAGCCATGGAGGAACATCTTTCTTCCTGCTAGGCTCAAATTGAGATTCTGGGATTAAAAAATAAATAAAAAATTCTGTACCAGCCCATATAAAGACACTAACTGCTGCACTGTTGCCTGAAACTTTTCTTGTTATCCCTGGATTTAAAAACAAAAAAGCAATACAGGCCTGAGCAGCATGAAGGACTTTGAATGGCGAAAATCTCCTCAGAAATGTAAGATCTTCCATGAGGGTGTCGCAGTGTCACAAAGTAGAATTAATTCAGATGTAAAGTTCATGTTATTTGCTATACTTCCTGTCAGAGAAATTCCGTCGAAGAACTTAAACATCTTTGTCTTTGGATTTTCTGCAGATGAAGTTTCTCTAACTAGAGCAGGCTTCTCAGCATCTCGAATGGTAGACATTTCCCAAGGAATTCCCTCATAAAACTTAACCATTTCTCATGATGAAATAATCCCTTTTTCCCCTCATTTACCTCACACACCGCATTCAATTAAAAGCATTTCTCTCCCGCTCTTTCCTTTTTCTTAGAAGAGAGACATTTGCTCCTTTAAAGACGCCGCCTCTCAGAAGTTTGTATCGATTGTGGTTTCCTTCAGTGACTTTCTCCATGATGAGAAGTCGTAAAGCACAAGCTCGAAAAAATGAGCGCCGTCACAGGGAAAACACGTATTTAAATACACACACAGGAACACACACGGCCACTAAAACCTGCTTGCAAAAGGAGGCATATGCACACAAATGAACACACACAGGGCTCACTTACAGACACACAGAAAAACACACACCGCAAATGCAGACCACATCCCATCGGGGGGCAAGTAAACAAACAGGAGAGCAGGAGGATGGAGAAAGTGTGTGTGAAAGAGAGAAATTAAGAGTGTATGTGCTGCTCCAGCAGACAACTACGGGCACATCAGGCTGCAGCAAATTCCACCAAGGCTTGAACACAAGCTGCTGGACAGCTAAGTTCATCAGAGACCTGGGACGAAGACGAGAAGCAGGGTTTGATCCGTTACATTGTTTTAGCAGCCACCTCCCACTGCCATACATCTCTCTCTTTTACTACCATCTTACCCTTAAAAGGGAGCAGGGACAGAGGATTAACGCTTCAGCAGAGAAACAGAGGGAGATAGAGAGTCAGAGGAAAGACTCAACTCTCCCGCCAGCAGGAGACAAGTTTCCATCCAAATCTAGCTCAAATGTTAACCAACTTTCCAGAAAATTGGCAATGAAAATGCGAATTAATGCGCATTTCCATCCACTACTGTTGTGCAAACATTAGGAGTTGAGTGCATTGAGATAAACACTTGGTGGTGCTAATTTTCCAGTCAGGTGGCATCAAACCACTGCAGAGGAAGAGGCTCAAACGAACGAATATTATGTGGAAAAGGTGATGGAAATATGGCATTTACGTTTGTTTCATGCATTCATTTGAGGGATGCTACAGTCTTCTCATCGCGCCACAACGATCTGAGGTTTTCGTGTCTTCAGTGACGAGTGACAAACAAGTCACATGCTTTATATACGTCACGATTTATTTACCGAGTCTGCATCCATTACACTTTGTCGCGTTTTGCTTTCATCGACACAACAACTTTGCCACCTCAGCCAAGTGTAAAAACTGCATTTCCTCAACATACAGGTGGATGGAAACACGCTTAATGTCTCTGGGAGATCAGAAACGCCTTTCAGTCACCTCCTCATCACTTGTGGATGGAGCAAGTAAAAAGTGAGGAGAGGAGGTAGAGTAATCCATATACCTAACGGATGAATTTAATTAGGTGAATTTGTGGCTAAAATAGCCAGCTGCCTCTGCATCTGCTGCAGCTCCTGGAGGGATATGATTCCAATAAACACAAATTTTCAGGGCTACCTATCCAGCCTGGAGGCCAAACAGCAGTTGCATTTGATTTGGAGAGTTTGTTTTATGTTGCATGGAGATGGAGATGGAGATGTAGATTAGCAGTGTTTACCACAGCAAGACAATTCAGCTTCACACAGGCTGACAATCACAAGAAGCGACTTTAAAATCCTGCTCTGTGGAAGCCTCCATATACAAATCTACAATGGATCAAACAAGCCACTGAAGGGATTTAATAATTTGATTGGACATTGGCTTGGACTCCATCACCACTCAATCAATGATTTGAGAATGACCATGATCTGTGTCTTTTTTCTGTAGTTTCAACAGAAGCCCCATGATGAAATAAATGCTGTGTTGAGTGAGCTGCAGTCAAAGGGCTAAGCAGTCTGCACATCTGAAAATCTGGGTAGGATGCCCCTTCAAGTTTGAGCAGGTTTACTTTTTCACAAACAAATAGCTTTCGTGCTTACAGATCTGCTGATATGACAGTTTCAGTAAAGCCTACGAAAAGAACAACAATTAAAATTATATCAGATTTTCAAAGTGATTCAATCCCTGTTAACTGTTCCTGAAAAGCCGCAGTTGCTGGAATGTATTCATTTTGAAGAAGCCCGACTTTGTGACCACTCACAGTAACGCTGAGTCACATTCTTTGTTTGTTTTGGTCCAACCTGCCCACTTTGGAACAGTGTGTGCTCCAAAATTCAGTTTTAAACTGAAATATGTCAACTTGTGGAAGCAGCGTTCATCATGTTGGCAAACACATTTTTTTTTAGCACGTCCACAAGGACATAATAAAGTTTCTAGCCAAAACCCATATTTGGAAACTTTATTGCTATATAAACTGCATGTACTATTGATTCACTTTTCTATGTTTAACAGAAATCAAACTGAACTAAAAAATTGCCAGTCATCTAAACAAACCAGCCAAAATGTATAAAGCATGGAGGAACCACTGTGAGTGCTAGAAAGTACTAATGTGTTGCTCAATAAAGCTGTTTTTTCAGAGCTCCTTTGTCAGCAGATCAGTTTGAAACATTGCGAGGAAAGAATCAGCTTCAATAGAGCACAGACAAACCAAGGTAAAGATGAGAGGAGACAAAAAAGAAAGCAAGACCCAGAACAACTACAAGTCTCCCTGTTTCTCAGCCCAACTATGTTTAGATAGAAAAAGATAAGACTGGCTTTGGAACATGCTGAAGCTTGAGGATCTAACTGCGATGCCCAAAGGTTCGAACCTGACCTGGGACCTGTCACCTGTCATCCCCCCTCGCCCTCCGGTCCTCTCTTCTCTTCTCTCTGAGCTTCCTGACAAAGCACAAACATCAAAGAAACACTTTTTAAGAAGCCTGCCTCCTGTCTCTGCGTGAGCGCCTACTCGCTGATCCACTCGCTTCATGACGCCTCAGTGGCGCTCAGAGTTCAGAGCACTCGTTAGCCTCTCCTCTCTGAATCCCAATCGGAAGCCGAGCCGGCGCTACGACAGAGGCAAAACATCAGCAATAACGCCACCTTCAGTGGTGCTGACTGAGACTACTGACATCATAGAGACACACATGCTGGATGAGACAACACACACACTTGCGCGCGCACGCACACACACACACACATATATGCACATACAATCTACAAATTCCCCAGCTACTCATACACAAGCAAACACACACACATTGAATCCACCTCCCCTTGCCCACTCTCCTTCCTCTTTCTTTCTTTCGGCAGCCAGTATCAATCAGCAGAAGTCCAGTCTCTGTGGGGATGTTATCCTTATTGATGACACATGAAGTATCTTTCTTCTCTTTCCCTCTCTTCTCTTCCTCTCTACCTGCTCTGAGGATCTCTCCGCTCTGTGCCAGGGATCCCAAACGCCGCTAACAAACAGCCAGCTCTTTCCCTAGAGCAGATAAACTGCCTTCAACAGTCCTGATCACAATGCAGTGACTACAGCTACGCAGGTATTATTGGCAGAGCCTGCAGTGGCGCTGTTCAGCCTCTGGGAGGAGCCGGGTAAAAGGAGAAAGATGAGATGCTGGAGTGAGAGGAGATGGAGCAGAGACGAAGTCCAACCATGCAGGACTCACTGTAGTTGCCCTGTATTTCTGTATTTATTAATGTACTTCCACTGAATGACTTAATATATGGGCTCTTTAATCAGGGCATCATTCCAACGCTGTCTAATAAATTAAGAACTTAATTGCATTCAAGGGGTTTGAGTATACACAGTCACTTGGAGGACATTTAGCTGTGTAATACTGTTTGAAACAGGCTAGCTGGGAGAGACGTCTCCTCTGTGGCTACACTGGCTCAAAAACCTCAACTTGGCACCGGTGCCGCTCCCGCATGGGTCCTAAATGTAATTAAACACAACATAAAGCTGCATTAACTAAACGAGTGATGAGCTAATGGAATCAATGGAGCTGTGGTGTGACGGCGCTTCCTCCGTGATTCTCTGCCTCGTCTCTGTCTCTGGGTCATGACAAACCGGGACTGATGGAAACAGCCAGGATCGGATGGCGGCAACGCTGTCAATTCGGTTTATGGAGCGTGGTAGAAAAACATGACACCCACATGAAGTCAAACTCAACAGAAAACTTGTACTGGCTGTGCTGTTCACTTGACGGGTGATCTCTGGGAAGAAACAAAGAAGTAAAAAAACTGAGAATTAGGCCATTTTTTTTCCTTCCGAATGTATGAAAGAACAATTATTCCTGCGTGCTATAAGAGCAGAGTCCAGGTTGGTATCTAAGTGCGTAATGCCTGCCTGGCACAACCTTCGCAAATTTCCTTTGAAATAAAGTTAAAGATCCCCTCCAGATATGCTTTAAGTCCATTCTCTGTGTATGTGACCTGGAGGTTTCAAGTTTCCACATCACACTTGTGTAAGTTGCATACTCGAACATGATTGGCCTCCAAACTAGTTGTGATGTCACAAAATCCTGCTTGTACGTGCACGTCTTAAACTCAGATCTAAAGGTGAGCACTGCAAAACTTTCCCCCTTCAGCAGACGAATGTGCAAACAACCTTCTAGTGTAAACTCTGAGGTGTAAAGTGGAGGGGGACTGAAGTTGAATTTACATGGTAGAAAGTTGCAGCTCAAAGCTTTGAGGTACCTTGCAAATTGCCAACAGGGAGCCAGTGAAGGAAGACTGTGGCATCGTATGTTCTGGCTTGATCAGGCTGCTGAGCTTTGAATAAGTTTGACTTTTCTATAAGCTAGTGCAACCGGACAGCTGTGCATTCAATAGTAAATTATAGAGAAAGCAAAAGTATGAATCAATTTTTCTAGGGTCAGTAGAAGAGATGAATTTCCTAATCCTGGAGATATCCAACTGTGAGCATCTGCTGCTCTCAGTCCACCGAAGAAGAGGTCCAAATGAAAGATAACCATGAGATTTCTGACAGAATCCTTTTGCGACGGGCACAACTGTCAGTGTCCGACTACATCACCGAAGCACCTGGAAGCCATTTCCACTTTATAAACCTTTTTGGTGTTTCCTGGGAAAAGTCTGACGCATCTCTCTTCCCCCCGAAACCATCATTATCTAGTCCTGGGAGTGGAATAGAGAGGCCTCCTTCAAACCCACCTAATCCAGAGGTAATAACAGCAGGCAGCTTTCCAACATGGCTTTACTCCAGTCTCGCAAACACCCAAGTGTGGAGTTTACGCTGGCAATATACAAATCGTGGACTCGAACTTTCCTTGTGGCCTGGCAATCGTGACGAGGGATCAAAAATAATAACTTTATTTACGTGACAGCGTTCTCCACAACAATTTTAAGAGGCAGAAATGGACTGCAATCTGGAGCATACGAATTGGATGAGCAGGGAGCACCTTTGTTGCCGTGCCAACTGTCAATCACAGCCAAGACTGGGTGTGTGGTTAGAGGATTTGGAGGCGAGAGGAGATCCGTCTTGTTGTATTCACAAGAATGATAAAGCAGCTTTACACACAGTGATAAAACACTTATCAAATGCAACAACAGATGTAAAATAGAGGAAAGAATGTGAATGATCCATTTCTGCACGTAAGACTAAAAATGGGGCTTATGAAAACTATTTTTCTTTCAAAAGAACGCTCCTTTGACTCTGCAGCCAAAGTCTTACTCAACATTTCCTGAGAGCCTACTAAGTGTGCATCACTGTTTGTTTGGCTTATTTTTTCCAAGAAAAACTGATTAAGCATGCATGTTTCTTTCAAGGTCCTGCTGCATATTCAGCCAGCTGCATACATCTATACCACTGATACGTCACTGAGGAGCTCCATCCAAGAGGTTGGACATGCAGGTGCCTTGCTCATGGGCACTTGGGGAGCTGCAGCGCAAGCCAAAGGTCAGTTTGATTTATTCTCCAAGCTATTCTGGAAGATTTAAACCAACACCTTCTAACTTCCAGGCAGGCACTGACCAAATGACTTCACTACAATCAGCAGATAACAGGAGAGAAGCGCACGCTGCTAAAAACTGAAACATTCAGTCATCGTTTTCTCATGCCACCATCTGCCAAGCCACTTTGTCGTTTCAGGGGAAATCCTGAGCAGAAAATGACATAATTGCATGGCTGGGAGAGCTTGGACACAAAATCCATGTTGGATGCGCTTGCACACGTCAGTTAGCGCTCGTAGGGCAGCAGGAACTAAAGGCCAAAGAGTGAAGAGAGGGAGAAAGAAAGAGAGGATGGTCCAAAAAAAAAAAAAAAGAAAAGATCCGGAAAAGAAATGACAGCTCCAAAACAGCCTGAAGACAGATGAGCACAACACAATTTTGAGACAGACAGCAGCAGGCAGACAGGAATAAAAGACAGACAGATGTGTTTGTTGAACAATTTGATAAACTGTCAGTGGTCACAAGTGCCATTTACAGACAATTATTCGCCAAAGCAGCAAAATTTTAAAGGTAACACACAGGGGAACTATTACATGTAGTAGCTTTCTATTGTTTCTTTCCCAGGAAAAATGCTAAAATATCTCATATCATTCTGTGTCATAGAAGCAGTCTGGCACATGAAGTACGCATCTAAATCACGGCTATCCACTAACTAGAAAACACAAAGTACAATGTAACCGAATGACTGGGAATATCAGCATCAACACATCAATTTCCTGCTGACCTCTAACCTCTACAATGAAAATGTGAAGCAGCATTGCTGGAGGAGAGATTCTTTGTACTGTATCAACAACAAACCGAGATTAGTTCAACTCGGCGGTTGGTCCATGTTTGTGTGAAGGAAATCAATCAGATGCTGTGAGGAAGTAGGAGTCATTTTATACAACCTTCAAACATACATCCTAAAACACAAACACCCTTCCTCCCTTTGCCAGCAGCCTTGACCCCAAACCAGAAGACAGAGGACTAGATTTACACTGTCTCTCGGTTCAACGAGTCAAGTGAAAATGAAATTTCAGTAGTAAAATAGGCTACAAAGTAAGAGGAGAGAACATGATCAAATGTTTTCATAATCTTGCCATTGGGCCATTATGAAAACATTTAAAAGACACTATGAAATGTATGAAACTGCGTTGCTTTGCGTTCCGTCTGAACACACCTTTGGGCGTCAGCAGCCTGAGTTAGCCACAGTTGACTGTCATTGTTCTGGTTGTCTCTGTGTTTTGCCACTTAGGTTTTTACTATTTTTTATTTTTGCTTATATATTTGATTGTTTTTTGGCTTTTACCACTGGACAGAACTTTGGTCAACTTCTGTTGTTTTTAAATGTGCTCTACAAATAAACTTGACTTGACTTTGTCCTGGCAACAAACCTACATGCAACTACAATGAAGAGCAGTATCCCCCTTATGTGGCTCAGGAAGAAAACACTGTTTATGAAAACACAAAGAGGGATTTTTGTAATTAGGAGTGTAACTTTGGAAGATATTTACTTAAACTTTGGAATGCATTTTTTCACAAAACGAGGACGTGAACTGTGCACATTTGTCGCTGTTTACATTGTAATTAACAATAACTCTTTCAACATACTTATAGACATGCAGTATTGCATTAAGAGACTTGAAGAACCTCGAGCCTCTCCTTTAATGAAATATATCAAGATGCCTCGAGTAACAAGCTACATACAATGATAAGAAAGAGAATCACAACAAAACATTGCTCATGCTGGCAGGAAGCTCTACACTGTTAAATGCCACCAGTCTGAAATGTACAATGCAATCCAGGAGTTGTGTTAAACTTTTGTAAATTATTGTACATTATTGTTAAAGAAAGAATTGTTAGATTCTACTGCAGCGATGCAGCTACTTCACAAGCGGCCTCAAGATTATTGAGGACTTCACTGTTACTCATAGAGTGCTTTACTGTCATGGCAGCAATCAATTTTTAATATTCCTTTGTTCTCTAAATAAAGACACTTCATATATATATATATATATATATATATATTATATCATATGTATAAACTTGGGTCATATATTGTAAGTTTTTTGAATCATTTCATTTTATCACTGTTATTTAATGTCCTTGCTTCTACAGTATGCTTTATTACTGAGATAAAAATACTTGAAATCCCATAAATAAACTAAACCAAAGCAGTGTGTTCAAGCCATCATCTCAGCCCTTAAAGTACAGACATGTAGACTGCAGCAGATGCTGAAGTAGTCACACACACGCACACACATTGCATCCACACAGCAAGGTTTATGAGACTTTTTGCACACACAGAAAGAAGTAGTATCTCACCTTACCATGGTAACCGCAGCATGTGAGGCAGCGTCTGGCTTGCTGGCTCTGTGGCCTGGGAGCCAGACAATACCACCATCGTGCTGGTGAAGGACGCACACATAAATGCATACACACTGGCAGCCACACACAACCTCACATTTTGAGCTGTCCTCCCTCTCACACCCAATCTGTTATTCACAAAAGTCTCTATCCAAAAAGAAAACCTAAAAAAGGAAAAAAATAAACTCTTATCATCTCAGATGCAAGTCGGCTCTGGCCAGTTGAGATAATGCATGAAAAAAACAAACAAAACAAAAAATGAAATTATAAATAGCCAGCAGATATTTGTGTGACATTCAGACTCTCAGAGGAGCCTGTGGAGAGCCCTGTGTTAATTAGCTGTTTAGCCACTAGCTCACAAGAAGAGCTCCTTCCACAGGCTTAGATCACTGTACAACACACTGCATCACCTCACTGTAGTGGTAACAGCCCTAATTGAGGGCCTGTGTTGAATGGCGGGCAAACTTTTCCTGCTTGGCGGCCTTAACAAGCATCCTGGGGCTTCCGGCTGACACCCGTCTATTCCGGGATGCTGCGGGGCTCTGTAATCATTCCTTCAGACCTGTGTAGGCTCCGCCCACTCCAAAACACACTAATAAATCAGGAGAGGCAAACAGGCTACCGTGTCATTAGCTATCCCTGCTGCAGCCAGAAGCTCTGCCAGAAATATACGGTTACAGATACACACAAACAGACCCTCATCATTTGCCAGAGGGTTCGAATTATTCTCCAAACTGCTTCCAACAAAAACCAAATCAGGAGGACATTATCTGTGTTGGTGTGACTCACCGCTGGCCTGAACAGATTAGTCACACTTCCTCACAGCATCCGACTGGCTTACTGTTCAGTAAATCAAGATGAGTCAGCTGCTGAGTTTGACTAGTTGACAGTACAGAATGGGCTCCATTTGGGCCTGATATGGAAGCACTTTCACTCACAGCAACTGTTGCTATTGCCACTATAAGCAGAGTCCCTCTCTGGACAATAACGGTGATAACATTTATTTTATTTGCGGTAAAACAGCCTTTTTATGAAATGCAAATGACAAGGAAGACACAGAAATTGGAACCCAAGTGGATTGTAATCAGGCCCGTGCAGATAGGAGGTCAAAAGGTTGTGGAGTTTTGTAGACAAACATATTTACAGCCCTAAGTTTACGGTAAACACGGTTCTAAGCCCACAAGGCTATCAGCGGCCCACCAACTGCTAAAATCTTGATCAGGTATCAGCCCTGTTGGACATATCTGGCCTTTGTTGTTTGTAAAAAGCCCATTTATATGCAGTACGCAACACATGTCTGTTTGGTTTCAATCGGGACTGCCATCTGCTTGTTGAGAAACAAATTAATGTAGATGGCTAGATTAATGGGTTTTTGATTGGGTGCTGGCCAGACTGCCAGGAGCCTGGGCCAGTTTTTATTAACAAGCCTCTCTGAGGACGAGGACTGGACAGTGACACCACGCCCGGTCACTTAGCGACGCGGTCAGACTGCTAAACTGCTGATTGTTTTGTACACTATTGACTCTTAGAATATGAGCAAAGTCTTTAGCTCCAATAATAACGCATGTCATTTGTTTCAAGTGGTTGGTTGTAAAGACAATCAAAGAAATCCATAACTGTCTCCTTTATTTGTCATTTTAGACATTTCCCTCTTGCTCTATCAATTAGCCTTCCAGTAAGTTATTCCAATTCTGCCTGATAAAATTGAGAGAAGATGTTTTCATGAAATCATCTTGATTAATGTTAAAGAATACTTCCAGTTTAATACAACTTGTATGTTCTTGTTATATTCGTAGGTTTGGCCATAGTTTCTATTGGTTAAAATAACACTGGCGATAACAATGTTGCGTTAGTCTGACAGGGCACACGGGCAGTCAGGCAGGTTGAAAACAAGTAAACAGTTTAGCCGGATTATCTAAACCACTTTCTTTGGAGCTGAAATTGAAATTGAGCACACTTCAAATGTCAGTAGTAATTCCTCATTGCACAGGAAAACTACCCACAACTACAGTAAGTAGCCTACAGTCGTTGAGTTGTTCTGTAGCCTACATGATTACAGACAAAACAATAGCTGAGAATATGAGAGAGCTAAGATTAGTTAGCCAACTGCCCCAGGCCACATGTTAAACAGCACCCTAAAAATCTAATTCAATTCGATTTTTAGGTTCTATGTCATGAGCCTATGTTATTCTACTAAAAAAATGCAGAACTCTGTTCCCTGAGATAAAGTCAGTTGAAAGGTGAGAGGTGACAAATTCTGTTAAATCCACTCCAGTTCTAAGGGAAGGCTGATGCAGGCTATATAGGGATTTTTCAGCCTTGAGACAACATAAAATGTTTTCCACACAGCAACCAGCAGAGGGCTCCACCACACTAACCCTCAGCCTCATCATCCAGCAACAGAACCAACCGAATTTGCCTTTTGAGGAGCTGCTGGCTGCTGAAAAGCAGTCGGGGGTCGGTACGAATGAACTTAATGAGTCATTCAAGGATCATCTGTGGATAACTGTTTGAGAGTGAACGCCAGAACTGCCGGCCACTTCAAATGCAGAGTGGCTTTGGCTCTTTGGTTTGTAATGAGGCATATTTCCCTGTGTTCTCTGCAGCCACAGCCTATAAACCAGATTCCTCTTGTCCAGACCTTAAAGGAACAGATTACTGAGAGTCAGAATGCATGAAATGCCCCTTTTAAGGCTTTCAAAACTCACCTTTGTGAATATACCATAACAAGCAGGATACAAGATATGTCGGTCAGATAAGGATTTCATTTTATTTAATAAATGTACATGTTTGTAAGTTATGTTATGAGTGGTAGTTCGCCTTATCATGATCTTCGACTGAGGTTTATTTACCTTTTTATTTACAACTCAATCAATCTATGCACTATCAGTAAAAGCAAATTGTTCAAAAGCAGAACTAAACAGAATATAGCGATATAGAACATTTATAAAATGCAAATTACAGGGCAACAATTCAGTTTACGCATCACAAGGAGTATTATTCTGACTGTGAAAAGAGTTACAATCTTTTATGGCTCTGGAAAAAACTTCTAGTCTGAAAAGAATAACTCTGATGATGTCATCTGGGGGGCATCAAGTTTGAAAGATGTGGGCATTTACCATTCAGGGAGGATCTAACGAAGAGACTATATTGAGTTGCGTTATGGGAAATGTAGGATCCAGCTGTTTTGACCCATACCAATTTTGACCATTCTTTTTTTATCTGTCTCTCACAAGTATCAACTTTATGGAAGTGCAATACTAATCCTCTGGAGTACAGCACCAATTCAACTTTTTCTCACATTTTTGTCCAAGCAAATGAAGTTTCGAGGGTAGGTGAACGGTGACAGCATCGGGCAGGAAGGGGTTAGACAATTTTGCTCTACTACAGCAAAACATGTGGCATTCATTGCATGCAACAATTGTTATGCATACTTAATGATTTTGGTAATCCATGGAAATTAAATTGTATTATGAGCTTGCTTAAAAAGTCATAAGGCATATTGTAACCGCCATTAGTTAGGGAAAACACTCCACAGTTATTCTGATTTTATGACCACACCTGGTACATTTAAGGCCTCAAACACACTAACTTACCTCTACAAATAGATTTTCTTTACTTATTTTCCGACCATATAATACATTTTTTCATGGCTTCATAGAAGCAAAATCTGGCTCATCACACCCCCGTTTTCCCTACTGTTTATTTCCCAGAGTCATCTGAGACTGTCTGCACACTAGACTTCTATGACCTCTGTGTCCTCCTCACACCCATCTACAGTCATTACTTAATTAATGTGCTAGCATACTGTGTAGGGGAACTCTGTGGAGGCAACACGAGGTGTGTGTGTGTGTGTTTGTTGCTGAGTATGAAAGAATCAGGGGGGGATTGGGGTCACGACCTTCAGGGGTTGGGGACTGAATGGACCTCATTGGCTGTCTAATGGTGCTGTCAACAGGGTCAAAGAGGTCGACTGACTTCACTTCACTGAAGCTCTTCCTTCAATGTGCACAGAGCGCAGTTATAACGCTAAAACCCATGAGGCCCACGTGAGGCTTCAGTGGACACAAATTAATATACATCTTTACAATTCCTTGTAAAGGAACTGTAACTGAATTTAACTTTAGGATGAAGCCAGAATGCAACGACACACCAAAAGTATCCGGTAGGAAGTAAGAGTTCTGCAGAATTATATTCACAAACAGAAACCAAATTGATACATGGGCTGCCAAGTAGATGGGCATGTTGCCAGGCTCCCAAACAAACCCATTTCACAACCTAAACCATCATCCACCAGTAAATAAACCCTCTAGCACTCAACTGCCAGTGCATCATGGTTACCAGTCAGTGCTGGGTTGCCAGTTCTGTGCTGGCACCAGTAGAGGGACCTGCAGACCAGACAAAATGGTCTTGATCATTAATTGACTCGTTCCAGTGATAGCGCCATTAATCTCCCATGGTGTTTACTATGGATCCACCAGCTCAGTCATACCTGAGCCCTCTACGTTTATGAACAGAGTCATAAATCTGTGCACGAGAGCAGCAGAATTTGATTAGATAGCCAATTGCAGGCTTATAATGAGCCACTACCTGGGGTATAAGCAGGATAAATGCTGTATCCTTATCTTTACTATGTCCTATGTCTATAGGCTGTACTTTGTTGCTGCCCAGTTTCTGTGATTGGAATCATTCACGTTTCATCTCATTTTATCTCTTATTTTATTTGATTAACCTTTGTTTGGACAGTAAGAAAACTGAAATGAAAAGCTATATTTTGCAAAGATTTGGTAAGAAAGCAGCAACATAAAGAAACATTTAAACTGCATAAAAATAACTGTGTAAAACAAGTTACCATACAACTTCTAATGGTTGAAAACCATTGATTTTTCCAAATCAACTACGCAACAGACATTGTGACAACACTCAGTAACTCATCATCACCTAGAATGAGAAATAACCCCAAAACACAATGACTACCATTCACCCCAGACTCAACTTCACCCCCAGACAGGGAGTTCCAGTAACAGTCCAGATTATGCAACCAGCCATCAAAGAGTTACACCGACACAGTGTCAAAACATGGGTTAAATAACAGTGCGGTTAGCTTGGCTGCTTGTACCCATCAGCCCTGACATTTACTGTAAATACAGTGTGGATGTGCTTAACATCTGGGGCCGGGGGTCTGTGACTCGGCCCTGAATCACAGGTGACTGCTGCTGAGTCACAGAGTCCAGAGAGTGTGGTTTCACTCACCCTTGCTGCATATGTCTTCTCCTTTCACTCGCTAACAGACTGTGAGTCGCTCATTCTTGTTCTGTTTTTTTTTCTCCTGTCATTTCTTTCCTCACTTTCTGTTGAGTGATTGCGCCTTCAAATGTGTTGATTTCCAGTTGAAGCTATCAATCAAGGACTACTTCTATTTCTGCTAATATGACTACTGCTATTGCTTCTACTGCTACTAGAGCTGCAACTAACAACTAACAACAATTTATATTAGTGATTAACCTATTTTTTATTCTTTTGGTCTCGAAAATGTCAGAAAATAGTGAAAAATGCAGTTTTCTCTTTTGTTTTCATTCATTGTTCCTTTTTCTTCTGACTATCTGAACAGGCTGCAATATGCAGCTGTTACAACAGAGGTTAGAGTTTATTCAGTCTGCGCTCTGTCAGGATTTCCTTCTTTTGCTTTTCTAAAAGAAAGACCTGAGAAGCCGCCTCGACCAAGCGGGAAATAGCCCTGTCTTGACAGATGCACGGAGACTGGGCACAGCCAGAAACACACTTTTGCCAACACTGTGTTTCACATTGATGGTTGGTGACATGAAGCAACAGGAGGGTTCCCCTTCTGCATGTGCCTCTCTGTCTCTGTCACAATCACACACACACACACACACACACACAGCCTTAAATTTCCACTCTTTCAGTCATCACACACAGCTACAAAAACAAAGTCCAGACAAGGGAAAGTGTGTATTTGTGTGTAAATGTGTGTGTGTTCAAGGGGAGAAAATGAGGCAAAAGGTAACCAAAGAACGGCTAGTGTAAATGTCTAATAAGAGGGGAAAAAGTGTGTGGGCATGAATGTGTGTGCTTTTGTGCCATTTAAATACATAGCAGTCAAAAATATCATAAAGATGTCTCTCTTTGTGGTATTTTTCATGCATTTGAGCTTCATTAGCCCTGGAGTCAAAGTTATATTGTGTGTTATACAGTAAAATAACATTAGTAAGAAAGGTAAAAACTATACTGTAGGAGATCCTTGATCTAAAGTGCAGCAACATTTGGGCAAACACAAAGTTAAAGTTGGTATTTTGAAAACATCAGTAGGAAAAAGACTGGGGACAAACCTGCTGTCAGACAGACTGTGGCGTAATGCTGGGAAGAGAACCAAATGAAGGAAAACAAAATGAAACAGAGGGAAGCATGTTTTTTTATGAGTGAACCTGCAGGACTTCCAGCCAGGGCAAAACGAAAACACGAACAGTTATTTTTGACCAAAGTCAAGTTGACAAAGTTGGCCCAATTCCCTGCGACTTTGTTCCTTACGCTCCTGAGTGCTATTGTTTGGCACTGACACACGCAGCCTTTGCTTCAGGACACTTGGGCTCACCAGTTGCTGCAAGGTCGAGGCGAGCCCTGCCAATTTGCTCACATGCTGCTTCAAGCGCATTCAAAGGAGCTCAGTGTGCGAGGAACGGCTTTGTACCCTGGAAAAAATTTTAAAAAAAAAGCCGTCTGAAGAGAGACTTGTCAAGAACAGTGATGGGACGGAATTAACCTTTTTCCTCTCTTTGCCCTTCAGCCTTGTCTTGTTGAGAGGAGAATTTGAGACGCTGTGTTGAAGGCGAGGCTGGGGGAACTTTTTTTAAAGATCATATCATGCATGAAAATCTCAGCGGCCTTCATCACAGCACTTTTAAAAGCTCTTTTTAAACTGAGCATTAACAGCACCCCTCCCCTCTGCTGCTGCCCTGTTTAAGCTAGGCGCCTATTAGCTTCCCTAATTACTACAGATCTTCCAAGAGAGAGGCGGAGGGGGGGGCTCTGCAAATGGGACCCAGGGGTGAGGGACAATGCGATCAGGTTACTAGAACCCAGCGGCTGACAACATTATTTATGACATATTCCTAATGGATTTAGAGTGACAGCAGCTTCAGTCCACTGGCTGGGTCAAAGGCAGACACAACAAAACGCTAATGCCCCTGGGGGTGACGGACAGCTTTGTAACTGACCCTCCTCGGGTTAGGGGTGGGTGGCGGTGAGTGGGGGTGCTCTGAAAATTGGAAAAGAAGTGAACAAGAAGGGTCAGGGGAAGCGGTGCGGGAAAACTTTTCTTCTCTCCGAGGAGTGAGAGTGATGGAGAGAGATGTGTCTGCGACGAGACAGCGAGCGTTTTTCCAGTCTATTTGACCCAGACCCAGAGTCAACGGGACAGGCCCAATAAAAAGGCTGGATATTGCAGAGCAGAGACTGGGTTAGACAGAGTCCAAAAATACTGATGAAAGGCTGCACTGTGGAGTAGCTGAGGACACTGAACTCCAGTGATAGCCATCGAGAAAGCTCCCGTCCTGAATCTTTCTTCCAAAGACTCCAGTAGCAAAGCAAAACAATGAGAACTGAGAGAACAACTGTGGCAACGTGCATCTTTTCTGGCTTTGAAAGTGGACTTGAGAGCTAACGCTAGCTACAGTACAGTAAACAATCTCCCTCTCTTCCATTAGCCACCATTAAATAGGGCAATTAGAAGTCTTAAGCAGTGCAGAGAAAAAAACTCTACAGTTTCCTGAATCCTTTCCAAGGGATAAATACATAAATTAAACATCAAATTTGGGTGCCGAGGATCAAAGTATACTGTAAGAGTGTTTGATGTGCACGGATTGAAATGTGCATATTTAAGAGGAAGTGCAGTCTGTGTATTCTGACGCTGATTAATGTACATCAAGTTTTGGCCCAGTGTTTGATAATCAGTGTCCAATGATCAAAAGGACGGTTGGACTGTAGCTTTCTGCGCCGTCGAAGAGCGTGACAACAGGCCTCCTGTTCACTGACTTCAACTCCTTTTTCTTGGAGATCAGGGAGCTGAGCAAGGCACTAAATCTGCAAGGGTTAGGGGTTCAATTCCCACTGGGGCTTGCATTCATTACACTATGAAGAACCAGAGAAAATAACCAACCAGAACCAACATTGGCAATTTTCATGTCACGTCAAAAGAGGAATTACGTGCTTCTTTTGGGGTTGAGAAATTACTCCAGCCTCTTAAGCTTAAAAAAATATATTGGTTAAACTCAAAAAAGCATTGTCATCAAGGCTCTGAGAGGCGAACAATGTAATGAAGAGAGAAATTACAAGCACACACCTGCCAGGTCACCATGCTTCTGACTCAGAGTCAGCACAGTTGTGCAGTGATTGATTTGTTTTCCCTTATTTAGCTGAAAAAAAAAAAAACCCCAAGAGGTGCACAGCTCCGACCAGACACCGACTGAGCAATCTTGCTTCACGCTCCCAGAGTGCAGTGCAGCACACGCCAGCACACACTGTCTGGAGAGCCCAGGGGTTTGGCGTTGTTGTAGATCGATTGTTTGCCTTGCAGAGAGAGCAAATTATAAAAAATGACTGTGTGTGTTGGTGTGAATGTAAAAATGGCTGTGGAAGTGCGGATGTAAAAGTGTGTGTACTGCAATTCCACTGATTTATAGAAGGTTTTTTCTACTAATTACAAACCTTTCTTGCATTTAAAAACAATTTAAAAGAGGGAAAAATTCACGATGTGCAGCAACATCTTGAACTGTACACAGTAAAACACAGGAAAGCTATAATAGCTTCATCTGTGTATTTGTACACAGACACACATACTTAATTCGCCTGGCAAAGCCACTGTAGAGAGGTTTTTCAACATCAATATGCAGCATAAAGCCTTAATAAACATAAGACCATGGGGAAGAAACAAAATCCATCCCAGAAAAGATGAGACTTGGAAAGAGTATTGATAAAGTCAGCTTTTCCAGCAGAGTGCATCTCTGTGCTGTTAGCAAAGCCATTAGAAAAACATCGTGTCCAACAGGCTTCCACTTAAAAACAGCCTTTTTTGTTTATCAGACATTAGAGAAAGCCATGAAGTTTTTCAGTTATCAAATGTGGGAGGCAGATGGAGATGAGCAATGAAGAGTCAAAAGTGCAGCAAAGAAAATATGTGAAAGCCTTTGCTTTTTTTTTGCTTTTTTTTTTTTTACAAAACATTCATGTTTGTGGATCTTTAGTTGACGGGTGCAGACGGTGGGGGAAATAATACTGGCACCTTACTAATCTCCGAAGAAAAAAGTGAATGGTGTGCACATCCAACCAGGACAAAACACAACAGTAACAAAGGAAAAAGAGAGCTGTCCGCCCACTGAAGATTCGAGGTCAAACATGTTTACCTGACAAAGACCTTGCAGGTTGAAACGTTTGCTTGAATATTTCGTCATTCAATAAAACATCGGAACAAGAGACAAGATAACTTGAACTTGCTACTATCCCTCAAAGCTATAGACTTGAGACTTGGACTTGAGTCAGACTTGAAGCAAGACGTATATAAGAGTAAATACTTTTTGCAAAATGAAACGATACATTCTTCCTCTTACAAATAACAAGTTGAATTCATAAACAAACACACCCTTACTCAGCCTAATACACTAGGGATTCTGTTGCTACAGCCTTACTTGGTGTGATCTAATGGTAGATAGTGTTAGAAAACTTTAGATATTACTGAGTCAGTTTGCTGACTTTAGGACTCTTTCCTACTTGTGCCACCGTGACGCGTGTGGTGAAACTTTTTTACCATACTATATACTACACTATAATATCAAAAATGAATAAAACAACAGTCTAAATTTCACAACAGCCCACACAAGCAAAGCGGGTAACAGAGGAAAATGAATGTGGAATACGAATGGAGGGATGAGAGGGGAATAGACAGAAGTAGAGATAATGACAGGAAACAATGAATCCTTTATCAACACTCTCATCTCCCTGGCCACAGCAGACTTAGATGGTGATAGCGGGTGTTAAGTGTCTAGTCAAGTGCTGCTACCTGCAGTGAATAACAAGCAGGTGATCCAGCCACATCTGCAGCCCGCTGGAAGAAGAATACTGCAGAGGCAACCAACAAGTGTCTGTTCTGAAGTAATAACCTGTCTCTCAAAGTAGCCTGCGGTTTAGCAGATAAAATGTGCTATTCAGAAGTGCTTCAGGAGTAAAAAAATCATTATCTCAAGTTCATTATTTAATGAAGTGAGAAATATCCAGCTGGTGCAAGTGATATGATTTTGTCTACTTTGAAGCAAAGTTGCTCACTAGTATTTTAATCCTGTAGAAGCTCTCAGAGAAGACAGGAGTAAATTAGTCAACTGAACCTGCCATGGCGCAACATGATCTCTTTCTGATATCGGCCTGCCCTGCATGGCTGCTTTGACTTGAGGACAGACCTTTTCACTGCAGACTCAACAGCAAAGCCAATCACCACGTTCTGTCAGCTTGGAACAGGTGGATAAGCCTTTCAATGCTTCTCATAGGCATACCGATGCCTTTAAAGTTATTATTAACTAATCTTGAGGCCGTCTTGTAGACAAGCCAAAAATCTAAATATATCATTTTGGAACCTTTATTATTTCTATTGATATTGTGCTTAAAAATAATGCATTCCTCAAAATATGTGGTGAATCAAATGACTATATGTCAGTTTGACACACTTGGGGCCAGGCAGTAATCAAGCATAATAATACTGGTTGGAATCTGGAGCTAGGCAAACTATAATGAAGCAGCCATGTGTCGTCTGCTGTCTTTACTGTACATAATGGGCAGTTAAAGACAACTTGTGAACAAACACAACGCACAGAGAGGAATGGGGGGGGTTGATGGGCTATGTTTGCCCCGGGGTTGCTAGGGCATTAATCCGGCCCTGGTTGGGCTCAGTCCACCTGTGTACGTAAGGCAGTGGATGGGTAGCAAAGCCACCACACAAAGAAAAGAGCACTGCCTACAGAAAATCAAAATCCAAGGCAACATTAAATCCAAGAAAATATGTCATTTCATCAGCCACACTGTTTGATTGACAGGTGATCTCTGGAATATGCAGTGCAGACAACCACAAAAACAAGCACTGAGCACCAAAGACGGGAAAAAGTGAAAAAGAATGTTGGGTGTAGGATGACCACCTCAAAAAAACCCCACATCATTAAATACGACCTAAAAATATAATTGTTGTACTTTGGTGGCACACACTGGGAACTAGGCAGAATGATGTACAAATGTTCCTAAAATATACCGTAGCTTTATATCCATGCTGTTGCAAAATGCTGCAAAACCCTCTTTGATCTTGTACCATTACAAGAGCTACTCCATCTCCCTCCATCTCTGCTCTCAACATCCACTGCTGGCTGTTAATATTCTCCCTCTCTCCTCCCTTATCTCACCCGTCTCCTACTTAATCTTCTGCTTCCACCTCTCCTCCCATTTCTCTCCCATTTCCACCTTCTTCCTCATATTGTCTTGAACATTCATCTTTCGTTACCATTACATCTGCCTCTGGCTTCTCTTTATCCACTCCTTTTCCTCCTCCTCCTCCTCGTCTTCCCCCAGACAAGTGATCACAAAGCCATGCGTGTACCCTGGTGGGATTATAGAGGGAGGGAGGGAGAGAAGTCTAGCCTCGCCTATGAGACGGAGGGAGATGATGAGAGAATCAGGTGCTTTGTCTGGATGACATAATGTGACTGAATAAGCAAAGGTTCACAGCCGGGTTCTGGCCTCAAAACTCAGCAAAATATATAATTCTCTGTCTCTCTCTACCCCTGTTTCTCTATGTCACTGTCCTGATTCCTTCTTATCATTCTCCGGTAGACCTCTGCGCTCGACTTAATAATCACCCTCTCTTCTTCCTTTCGTCATCTTCTCTCGCTCTTTACCTCTTCCTTTGTGTCTCCATTCAGGCTAATGTGAATGAAGAACAAGTTCTGATAGGGAGGTTTGGTTTCGACAGCTCAGAGAATAAGAACTCAACAAAGAGGCAACAGGGGAGATCCCAGGGTGTGTTTCTGATTTACTTCCCCAGTATAATGTGGCCGCCCCAGAGGCCAGGCAAGCAACGCGTCTGGGAACAGATAGCAATTCGTTTAATTCATGGATGGATTCTCAATCGAGACCCTGAGCTCCCCTGGCTGCAGTTGTAGATTTGACATATAAATATACAGTATAATTTATGCCATTTCTTGGAGGCTATATGTATATATATGGGTATAAGTGCTTTTCAGTGTGGAAGGTGGGGATCCAGTGGGAATCAAACCCCCAACCCTGTAAATCACCAAGCAGTTTGGATTTCTCAAAATGAAAACCAGCTCAGTTTGTTTTAAAGAACAAGAAGAAATATAGGAGCTGATGAGAACAGCAAAAAACACATTTGATCAGGCCAGCTAATGTGAGGCTGCAGTTACTAAAGCGCTGTAAAACAGTAAAGCACAACGATGATGATAAACCATTTGTGCATAATGTTCTTTGTTGTCATGTTCTGCCAACTCGCTTATCTTGCCATTTTTAGGTACATTTTACTGCTGTGTTTCATGCTGTGATTTAGCATTGAAGGAATAGTTTGGAAAATACACTAATTTGCTTCTTAGCTGAGACTGAAATGAGAAAATTTATACCACTTTCATAGCTGTACTGTACAGTTGAAACTACAGCCAGCTTAGCTTAGTACAAAGACTGAACACGAGGGAACGGCTAACCTGGCTCTGTCCAAAGGTAACAAAATCAACATACCAGCACCTCTAAAAATCACAAATTAATCGCTGTACCTCATTTGTTTCATTTGAGCAACGGCTGAAGTGTAAAAACGGCCCGTTGGGTTTTTTGGGGGATTATGTGCCCAATACATGCCCAGGCAAGAGATAGTCTGGCACAGAACCCCTATAAAACCACAACTTGTCGTTTTTACACTTTGGTTTTTGTATTGATTAAACGAACAAGACATACTGTTTTAATGAGCATTAGAGATGTTGGTAGGCAGGTTTTGTTGGACAGAGCCAGTCTAATGGTTTCCCCCGGTTCAAGTCTTGTGCTAAGATAAACTAACTGGGTGCCTGCTCTTGCTACATATTTACCTAATAGACACGAGAGTGGCATCGATCTTCTCATCCAGTTCTCTGCAAGAAATCAAATGAGCGTATTTCCCAAAATGTGTCCTGCAGTAGTGTATGTATGTCTTTCCTTTCATTTTGAACTTATATTTTCTAAGCAACTTTATGTATCTTAAGGGAAACTTTGCTGCAGTTTTTTTTTTTTCCAGTAAGAAATATTAATAGCTTTTAAAACTAGACTTTCAAAGTATTCTAGCGGTGTCCTGCTCGACACACTGAGCTGCACTGGACACCTGCAGCGGATCAGATCACAGGTCGCCCTCCTGCTTCTGGACCTGAGTGTCTCTTTCTCTGCTGAGGCACCTCACCGCCTTCAGTCACTGCAGTGTGAACAGCAGCACAATGTGTCTTTGGCTTCTCTTTGGAAATGGGACTGTGTGTGTAAGCGTGTGTGCAAGACCAAGTTCCTGCAGTGTCTGGCTCCGCAGCAGTTAATCCTAACAGTCATGGTGTGTGTGCCGGTCACTTGCGATTTAAAACGAGTGGCTTCATGCACTATAGTAGTAGGCATCGTATCAGACAATACTATTATGTTGATACAAAACTTTTCATAACAAAATCGCTGTAAATTCATAATCTGCAGTGATTGTAAGGGCTACAAATGATTTTCTTTTCTTGATTGATCCCAAATTAGAATTTAATAGTATCTACATATATGTGGATACGAGAGACACATCTGTTTAAGTTTAATTTCCACTTCTTTGCCCACTCCAAAATAAATTGCTTGATTTTTTTTTAGGAACTGGCTGTTTCTTTTATGAGCTCTTTTTCGTCCTTGTCCTTCTGTTCCTTTCTGTGCCTTTTCCATGCCATCCATCATCCACTGAGGTCACCGCAACCTTTTGACTGAAATATTCTTGGCATCAAAAAAAAAAAAATCATTCATCGGTGCAAAATTTAACTGGCTTTGATGGGGATACGAACGAAGGAAAAATTTGCTTTTGCAAAACTGTTTAAAAACTTTTTTTAAGAAAGTGGGCAACCCCCTAATTATCACTAAAACCCAGAATGTTCCACATGGTTTTGAGGCCACGTGACGTCAAGGCGTCTCTCTCTTCAAAATTAGATTAAATCATCAAAAAACAGTGAGTCATTTTTACCAATAAAAACTGCTATCCCAGGGCAGGCTTTGTAGATAATACGCTCATCTCGAGTGGAGGGTTTTGAATGTGTGGGCCCCTGAAACCTTAGACCCCGGGCCACTTGGTTTTTGTGGTGCGTGTCAGTAATTCATCACCCCAACAGGGAGAAAGTGATATTTTGCAGCCATAGGGGAATTGTCCCCATCACCACAAACCTCATCTTACTACCCTAATATACAGAGGATCTTCCAAGAAGGGAGGGGAAGGGTGAGGGGGCAGAGGGAGAAAGATGAAAAGAGAAATGAAGTGACTTATATCAAATGAAGCAACTTTTCTTCAAAGGCATCTCACAGAGGACAGAGAGGGAACACAGGCAGCTGGTGTATGTGCACTCACACACGTTTAGCTCTAATTTTGAAATGTCTCCCTCCCCCCTTTTTTATTTTTCAGCAGGGTCAGTGGCTCTGATTGAAGTGGAATTGGATCCACGCTGCTCTATCCGGTGACTGGTGCCTCCGCTGGAAGCGACATCTGGCAGGATTGGTTTTAACCTTGAATGCCCTTTGTCTTCCTGTCATGCTACAGTGAGAAACAATACTTCTGGAATCACTGCTGCTATTGTTAATACTTCTACTGCTTCTGCTATTGCCACCATGTCTAATACTACTAGCACTACTATTCCTACCACACTTTTGTTACTGCCATTATTATGCCAGCTTCTTCTAATGCAACTGTAATTACTGCTGCTTCTGCTACTACTACAACTGCTGTATTACTACACCCACTACTACGCTCCAACTACTACCACTCCTGGTGTTACCCTGCTTTCACACAAAAACCTCCCAGTGCGTTTCACAGAGCAAGGCCGTTGTTTTCAATGGAGAGTGTGATTGTGTGCATTGCCCTGATTTTCCACCACGTTTTGTGGCAAGCATTCAACGAAATTGAACTTTGATTCCCCAAATACAGTGACATCCACAATGCACATCTTCACTGCAACTCTACTCTCTGACTCTAACAGGATTTGGGTAAAAAATATCAGAAAATATCAGAGAGGATGGAGACATTAATTAGAAAATTAATAGTATTACTGGTTGCGTTCAGATTTAGTCTGTAGACTCCCAGTTAGCTGGTTTGTAGGATGGTAATGCTTTTGGTTTGTTCTTTATCCTACGCTCCTTTATGTATTTACGCATTTGTTGTGAAAGACGGGTTAGGGGATGGCAGAAGCTCAAAGGTTAAAAAAGGGAAATTAGAATGGAAAGTATAGGAAAGTTAATAAGAAAGGTACTGTCAGAGAGCCTTTGAACAAGGTACTTTACACTCAACTGTACGAATGTGCGCCAGTAGTAAGAATCTCGTATCTGCAAATCATTCAGTGTTAAGTGGATGAAAAATCAAATGAGAATGTGACTAAAAACCTGTTATTTAAAAACCTCACAGCCAAACCAGCTCATACGTCACATTCTTTGTAATTCCTCACATATGGTTCACAGCATCAGTGCACTGAGCGCCAGCTAACATTTGTGTCAACATCAGCCTGCAGTGCATCAGGTACATCACACCCATATGAGGAAACGCTTCAGCGCATCTCATCGTACGTTAGTCCAAAGTGCTGGTCAACATGTCCTCTCACATTGTGCTACATTTCTCAGCATGCCTCTGGACGCTGACACTGCCAGGAATGTGTGTCACCTCCAGTTCCTACAATACCTAAGTAGTGGTGGAGGTAGCTCCCACAGCCAGAGTGACCTCAGACTGGTCAGGTAAACACAGACTGACCTATAGTAAGCAAAGCCAGCTATTTGGTGAACACAAGCCTCGTCAGTGCCGTCCTTATCTCAAGAACATGTCCCCTTGAAAACACATATTTGTACAAATGCACACTCCTCAAATTGCACCTTTAGCAGCAGGGTTTAATCAACACGGGTTTTGGAAGGCTGTTACTGCAATTAGCATTACTGAAATTGAGGCTGATTGAATCCAGAGTCTTCCTGAGAAATGTGTTCTTAGAGTGTTAGGGAAGCATCTGAAACTGCAATTAGACCATCAAAGGACACTAAAGCTCAATAGTCTATACTATACTGGTGACCCTCCTGAAATTGTGTTAGAATACAAGTCCTGGTTTTATCAACTAAAATGACTGATAATGCTAAATCAAATAACCTAACCCTGATAAATCGTTTTATTCAAAATTTTAGAGATTGGTGTTTCAGCACATCTTGCCTTCTAATAAAAACTCTGAATTGGAATGTATTATTTATTCAGTCATCTGAAAAGATGGTACAACCATATTCACTTTTACCATGGAAGGATGTCCTTCATCTCAGATACTGTGACACTGTGCGGTTGATACATTTTCACAAGTCCAATTTTTCACCTCAGTAAATGAAACCATTCTGTGTTGCACAATCTCACACATCTCTACAAGAAAATCAGCTGTCAGTTTTGTATGGCTCACCGTCTATCACTCTGACACAGTCAAGCTGTCAGTAAGAGGTTTGTCTAAAAGTGTTTCTGAAAGCTTCCTTGAGCTGTACCAGCATGCAGTCCTTAGGGGTTGACCTCCGCCCCTGTCCATTTGTCAAACAAACTAGTAGTAATGCATTTCTGGGACTGGAAAGGTACTTCACCTTACTCTGAGCCCCGGAGGAATGTGGCAGCCAGCATGTTGGAAGGTTGTGCAACAGTGAAGCACATCAAAAGCTGATATGGTCAGTTACTTCTGTAAAGCACTAAAGACTGAGGGAGAATGAGAGTGCTGGGCTTTGCAACAGGTGCTTGGTGGTGTTTTAGAGGCTAATGTGAGAAGTGACAATGTCTCAGTGCTAGTATTAGTCACAAGAACAGAACTGTACAACAAAGGCTGATTGATGATCATTGCATCAATCACAAATAATGAGGTAGAGAGACAGAGAGAAAATGAGAGGTTGTTTTTCTATAAATTCTTTAACTTTTTTCAAGTCTATTGCTTTGCATTTATTTTTCTTGCCTTCTATGTTTTACCTTTGTTTGAAGGGCAATTTTCTTCCAGTGGCACAAAATGAATGTAATATATCTGCAGGGAGCTAAAGGGACTGTTGATCAATACCAGTGACTAAGTGATTTAGAAGCAAAGAAAGAGGCAGAAAGTGAATGTTGTGTCTCTGAACAGCGCATCCTTTTAAATCCATACAGCTAGTTAGATTCAATTCAATGTTCAATCCAAAGCTATAGCCAGTCAAAGAGGGTTCAAACCTTTCCTCGCTCACTCCCTACGTGATTTGAATTGAATAATGAATACGGGTGAATCTGTCTTGGTGGCATTGGTACAAGAACATTTGAAAGGTGATTTTGTGGCAGAATATGGTGGAAATTAAATAAAGTATTACCGTTTTAATATAACCAGGGTAAAACGAAGCCTTTTAACCCTTGCTACTGAAACACATCACCTCAGAACAGTCTGATCTGTGTACTACCCATCCCCAATGGAACCGTCGACAGCTTCCTGCCATGGACGTTTCTGGCACCAAGCAGCACTCACAAATCTTTGGGGTTTCTGCTCTGTACTTGCATTTGATAATGTAGTTTGATGACAACTATTCTGACTGTGAAAGCACTGCTCAGTACGGGCAGCTCTTTTTCAGGGTTTGTCATGAAGCTCAAACCCCCAGCTGGCCTGTGTGTGCAGTGACAGCAGGACGGAGCCTCCTCTGTAAAAGCCGAGCTCGTATCTGCAAATAAGCCTCCGTGACCGCTGGTAAACACAATTAGCAAGCCATAAAAGATGAATGGCATGTCTGTGTAATTGTCAAAAAGAATTACGTGCTGAGAACAAGCTGGAGAAATTTCATCTTTGCAGAGGCAACGCTGTTGAACTAATTATGGTTTAAAAATATTCATCCTGTTTTCTTTCCCTCCTTGCATACTGAACAAAGAAGAGGCAAGGGTAAGCATGTTTGTTACACATCATTAACCACTGTATCATGTTACATTGCCACTAATGCTCTGAGACTAATCTCCTTTCCTCCAATGTCACTGATAAGCTCCCTCTATCTCTTATCTCTTATCTCGACTCCTAAACAGAATCAAACATATGCCTCCGATCCCGTCTCATTAGGATATCAAAGTCTTAATAAAGGCCGTTTATCTTTTCCCAACCAGACCCAGCTAATTGAATCCAGAGCTAGATAGAGATCTAGTAAGCGTGTCAGTGGATTAGTAGGGCCTGTCACCACGGTAACCCAGGAGGAGGAGGAGGAGGGCTGAAGTTGCTTCCTTGGGTTTGTTGCTTCCAAATGACTCTGCAGTGCATCCTCGCTCAATATCCGCCTGATAACGCTTCCTTCCTGAAGCGAGCGACTCCGCGCTGCGATCCCTCATCTCTCTCAATCTGCGTCAAGCAGGAAATGAGACCAGATGTAAAACATGGCAGTTCACTGACTTGAGACCTCCTTGTTGCCAGCCCATTGTCAGCTTGTATATCTGATGAAAACAAGAAACTTTTAATTTGAAAAAAAAAAAGACAACCCTCGGGTTTCACAGTTTCTTTGTGAAGCTTTCATATCCTCTTTTTATTTTGTTTTGTTTCCCCCCTTGATTTGCCAATCTCAGCTCCTCTCCTCTTGTTTGTATGTCTTACATTCTTGTTTTCCTTCCTTTTATTTGCTCCTCAGTTCGGGATTGGATGATGTGAAAGCAAAGCATCCGCCTCTCTGCAGCGGTTGCTGGCAGCCTCGGTTTGCCAAAGACCTTGAAATGTGGGGAGAGTAACTTTGACACAAAGTCATGTGGCGTGCCGAGATCAGGACCTTGAAAAATCAGGCTGTTGCGGTGAGACGCAACACGACCGCTCTCGAATGTTTCTGATCCCGCGGCGGGGCGGCGGCCTTGTCTAGGGTGTTGGCCTTAACTGACCACAACGCCAATGTATGGTCTGAGAGATTGTCAACATAAACTGCCCAATGAAGGAAAAATTGCTTCATCCATGCCCTCATTCTTTTTTGGTGACAGTGTGTGAAGGACTATTTTGTTTTGTGATTTTGGTTTTTGAGTTTCTGTTGGTGGCCCTAATTCATTCTGCAATTATCCCAAAACTTCTTCCCTGTATTTGAAAGATATTAGACAGGCTTTCACGAACTAGGCACATATTGATTCAGTCATTCTTTTTTTGTAGCAAATTGATAGCACATCATCACAAAAAAGACCCTGCAAATCATTAAGGCCCCGATCTTGCCAGTCCTCTCCCTTCTCAAAGTTTCCTTTCTCATGAACTCCGACAGTGTCAACTCCTGCTTCTCTCCCAGGGGCATCTTCCTCTTCTTCCTCCTCCTCCTTTCTCTTGTGAGAAATGGGCTTTTGCAGGCTCCGCGAACAGTTGCAACACAGGAACTCCTGCTGGCCGAGGCAATCCCTCCCGGACTTCATCTCAGTGCTAGTGAGAGCTTGATGGTGGAAGTGAATCTTGCGAATGTGCTTAACAGAGGGGGCGTGCAAGATAACGAGGACAAGTTAAAGGCTGATTTGTAGTCTTTAGGCTGCAAAGAGCTTTTAATGTAACACACTGAACGCATGTTTCATAGATACCGGATTTAGTGAGTATTTCCTTTTTTTCAAACATGCTAAAGAGAGCTAAATAAAAAAGCAAACTGTTGTATTCCATATTCAGCCAAATAAGTGTGCAGTAAGTGCCTTCAGTGATTAATCTTTAAATACTATCTACCCTCAGCTGCCGTGTTGAGCCGGCACCTGTCTTAACTGGGATAAGTACACAACAACAAGCTTGGTTTGCTCAGCACTGAACTGGATACAAGCCTGTAAAATACATGAAAAGGCTACAGTGGGGAGGTGATTTGAAATGAGCCGGGCGGAGCTGGAGCGCTTCCAAACAGGTGCTGCTGCACCGCCATCCCAACAGGAGGCTGTAGGCGAGGCAGACGGTGTGTGTGTGTCTGTGTGTGTGTGTGTGGTGGGGGCTGGAGGGAAGGTTTTTATGGTTATTGTATTATCTTATGCTCTTGGGAACCGGTCTTGATCTGCTGCTTCCTGCTTTGGGGGAAGAGAAGGGACAGAGTTGGAGAGATAAATGTAGCCCAGTCAAAACGATTGTGTGTGTGTGTGTGTGTGTGTGTGTGTGTGTGTGTATTTAGATGAGAGAGAAACATCGGGAGAGAGGACAGGAGTTATGTCTCATATTATTATATTATTCTTGAAATTTTGGCAAAATAAAATGTGACTCCGCACATTTCCATCAACTAATTTTATGGTCAAAAGAACAAGACAAGATTGCATTATTAATCAAGCACCACTCTGATACATTATGAAATTTCATTGCTGCTTCCCACTTTAAATGGCGTTTGTATTTTCACTTTACTTATTCAAGTGTGAGTTTTATCTGCTGCTATGGCGATAGAGAGGACAATAACATGCAACAAGTATTCTTATCTGGAGCCAAATGGGGGGTTGCAGCCATGCACTCACCTGACACTGCTGCTCTTTTTAATCCTTATTTTGGGGTTATCTGGTGCAGTCAAGGCACATATATTGTTGCATGGCAGTATTACATGCTTTGTCTACAGTAGACATCTTCAAGAGTTGACAGCCATGCTAGCCGCTCTGTCAGGCTGACACAGCAGTGCTTTGGGCTAAATACTATTGTCAGCATGCTAACAAGCTCACAATGACAATGTTAACATGCTGATGTTAAGCAGGTATAATGTTTACCATGCTCGTCGTCTTCGTTTAGCGCACTAGACACAAAGTTTGAACGATTCTGATAGGAATGTCATTAGTATTTTACCCTACGGGAGGCATGAATATCGGTACCAATAGTTGAGAATAGTCGAGATATTTCACTTAAAACCAAAAATGTCAAGCTATTGGTGGCACTAGAGGATAGGTCAGGTAGAAAAGTAAACTCTTTTCATAATATTATCTTTTTTATGCATTAAAGAGGGGGACCAAAACATCCTAGAGAGACAGAGAAAGAGCATGCAAAGTGCGCACAAGACCGGGTCTGTCTGTGTGTTACAAGATGGGAATCTGGTCACACACTCAGAGAAACACACACTTCAGACACTAGGAGGCAGGTCATGCAGTGAGGTGGTTTGAGGCGTCAGGAGTGGACTGGCGGGTACGGATGGGTCAGTTATTGTCACAGGGCTTCACGCTGAGCACGCAGGTGGGATTCTGAGGAACCCAAGCCGACCACTGGAGGAGACATCAGAGGAGAATGTCAACATTGACAGCTTCCCAGGAACACACACACACATATACACAAGCGATAACCACAAATGTTACGCTTGCCTTTGAGGTTTTACAGGGTTCTTTTGCTGCCAGCACACTCACACACCAACAATAACTCCAAGTGCTGGGATTTTCTTTGAGGTGTATCGTATTTTGTCTGCTAGCACACACATAAGCACACGCATACGATAAATCCAAGTGACATAGTTGTCTTTGTGGAATATCTTATTTCACCTGTTAGCGCACACACAACTTCAACTGCTATGTTTGCCTTCGTGGCATATCTTATTTCATCTGCTAGCTCTCTCACTCTCACACACACACACACACACACCAAGATGTCTTAGAGGTATATGATTGTATTTCATCTGCAAGCATGCAGGCGCACACACACACACACACACACACACACACACACACACAAAAACTCCAGAGGCTATGGCTGTCTTTGAGATACACCCCCAGACTCTTCTCAGAAAAAGACAAAAAGTATTTTCTGAGAGTTCTGGGCTGAGAATGGCGGCCTGTAAACTCAGGTAGCATCACAGTGTCACTTCAAACAGAGACGACAGGCAGTTCTCTGTCTGTCAGAGCATGCAGTGTTCAGACTGAAGCTCCAGAGGAAAGATACTCAATGACACCACATCGGCACACACACACACAGACGATAACTAGAAATTAGACAGTTGTTTCACTTTTCTTTAAGGGTTTAAGGCTTTACTTTTTTCAGCTTCAAGACACACTGACTTCTCTTTCTGAACTGTGCCAAAATAATGGTATAAAAATCTGTGCTTGAATTTGCCTTCTACATTTAGCAATGGAGCAATAGCAGTTTACTTTTCTTCCTTCCTCTCTCCCTCCTCTGATAACAGAGCGAGTTAGAAGGTTATCTTTCAGCCAGATCTGACTTGAAAAGATTGCAGATGAACATTGCTCACTTCTACTTGTGTCTGTGTTCTCTGGAGTCCAGACAGACGTTGGCCGGCCAGACGAGGTCCTCCTGACAGGCGAGTTACTCCTGTCGCTTCCTGCTGGCATGGGCCTCGACCTCGCAACATCAAAGCAGAGTTGAGCTTCTGCATCACTGGAGCAAAGCCACTGAAGCCAATCCACCAGCTCCCAGACACACACACCCATGATAAAGTCTAGATACAGACTGATACTGAAACACACACTCAACCAGCCATATTTTGCCAGCATATCTTTATTGTTCAGTGGTGCTGGAAGCAGATGAAGGCAGTGGGAGTCATGCCCCTTTTCACAAGATGACTGAGCAGTGCTATCAGCAGCAAAGACCCAAAAAGTTCTACTGTACAGTTATGAGACTTCACAAATGTACTATAGCTTTGTTTCACAGAAGAAGTCATTGTGCTTAACTGGCCACTTTTCACTTTTTTCTCTCCAACTGGTAAAGGAATAGTCTTAAGCAATCACTTAAGACAAATTGTGTTACAAAGAACTAATTTGGCCCAGATGTATGAAATTTCTAAGTGCTGTTTGCATTTAAAAATCACAAAATAAATGCATGATAAGAGGTTACACCAGCGGTTGCCCTCAAAGACAGCAACGAATGCTTAAGAAGAATTAGTGTCCCTTATGATGAGACATCTTTAAAAAAGATACATGACGAGAGTGCAATTTCACAGAAAGAAAAACATGAAAACACTACATTAAACAGGAAATTCTCCAGCCACGTAGTAACTTAGAACAAAATGGGCTGCTATTATCATGATGAAATGCTGAGCTTGTGAATCCCATAAGCATGTGCAAATATCAACCACAAAAACAGCACAGATATTGAGACGGAGGGAAAACTAACTTAATTATACATTTTCATTCCTCACTGAGACAGATTTAGGGAGTGTTTTGTTGCCACTGCAACACTGACCAGAGAAGAGCTCAGGTCTTAGCAGCTGTATCTCACCATTCGTCTCTTTACACCTTTTGCCCACCAACTATAAAGCTTAAATAAATAAGCTTAAAATCATAAATAATGATATAATGTGTATAAGACAAAACTAGTTGCAACAGGAGAGAAGGATACAAAAGGAAAGACAGAAGCCTTAACAAGCAATGACATGACCTGTGTCCTAATTAACCCATTAGGGTTCTTATTTCCCAGTAACAGAGAATTATACTTGTTTTCCTGCTCTTTCTCCCATCACCACTTGCTAGCTCTGAGTCAATGAGTATTTCCTTTCCCTCTAGAATAATGCTGGTTTATTAAAACTTGGACCCTTTGTAGTTTTGCTTATCATTTCTATCATTTCTGATAACACTGTACACATCAAAGTGTGGGCTGAGATCTGGAAACATGGTAACAAAGTCTGATGGGGCAAGAAACACAAGCAGCCAGCTGATGGGACAAGATGTAAACATGCTGACAGGTGAGTCAGATTATGTAAACCTCTGAATTTGAAGGTAAAACTGAAACTGGCCACACCTAAACTATTGTTTATAATCCCTCATTGCAAAGGAACACTGTGGAAGCACAACTACAGAGAGTACTGTAAGTCAAAGTTGAACCAAGACGTCAGTCTGTAAACTTCAATGGAGGTTTATAATAGTCAGCTTGGCTAGAAATTTTACTGTTCGTCTTTGTGTTTGGTTCCAAACAAGTTAAGTTAACCTGGGGGTCTGTCTACAACTCATTTCTTTGGCTGGCCGCTGGTGTTTCTTGCTCCATCACATATCTCTTTAGAAATGTTCCTGAGTTCTCAGATCTCAGCAATTAACTTGATGAGTACAATGTTAGTACAATGTTGCACTCCCTAACCCTAGAATATGTCTGGGCATGTCTGTTGGGGTTGCTTATGCCCCTCCCAGGGGGCGGATTTATCAGTGTGAATATATGAGTAATGGTCACTTTGGCATTTCTACATCTTTTGTTCTGAGCAGCAAAAGACACCTAGCAGTCATGGCATCCGACAGATGTGTGGATCTCCCCCCAAACCGCTGATGTTGTAGGAATGTTTATCAGGGTCAGACTGGGCGATACAGATGTGAATTTAGCCCCTCGCAAAAAGAGACGTGAAGTGGGTGATCTTACAACTGCTGCGTTGCCCGAACTAAAAATAGAATTTGAGGGAATCGATGGGAATTTTCACTCTGTTAAATATTGTGACGGTAAAGTCACGCTACATGCAGGTACTTGTGCAAGGTGTGGATGTATGTCTGTAAAATACTGGAAACTGTTTCGTTGTGTCGTCTGTCCAGACCTTGATCAGCCTGGTTATCCTGAAACACTTTATGTGTCGCAATGGGCCAGTGCTACAGGTCCTGCTATCTATCGTGTTGAAGCAGATTGTTTCATTAAGCCGTCAGACAAGTTTATTGTTCTTAGTGTTTGTGAAAATAGAGAGTGTAATTGCGACCAGAGGACGTGAAGAATGGAGATTACAGCTGTACCCCCCAACTCTTCCACACATCTGTCGGATGCCATGACTGCTAGGTGTCCTTTGCTGCTCAGAACAAAAGGTGTAGAAATGCCCACAAGTGACCGTTACTTATACAGTATATACACACTGATAAATCCGCCCCCTAGGAGGGGCATAAGCAACCCCTACGGACATATTCTAGGGTTAGGGAGTGCAAGTGCACGCACAAAGCTGGGGCTCCTGTACTACTGAAGTCAATTTCTTCTTAAACAAGGTAAAAGTTGACCCCCAACATGCTCTCCCTCAATTTGGAGAGCAGTTAAAGCCAATGCATACACTCAACAGTAAACGTATTTTCCCCGTTGAAGTTTGATTGCTCAATTTGCATTCAAAATCATACAGCTATGTGTGTGTAACTTAATATTATGCATGGATGAGTAATGTTTTATGCTATGTTTGCACTATAACCAGCTATTAATTCTCCATCTGGTCTCATCAGCTCATGTTTGTAAGGCATTTTGTGATTTGGTATATGTTTTTAGTGTTCTTTTTATTAAATCATATCTGCAAACTAATGTTCCTAATTGAGAACTGAACTGTGAAGTGCATCAGCCCTGGTCAGAGAGCCAAGTTAAAAGTTGATTTCTCTCCATGCAAAATATCTCCTAACTGGCAATCAAAGTCCTCTTACGTTCCCACTATAAAAACTGACCACTGAAACAATTATGACTGCATCTAAATTAGCCCCACTGCACCCTCCCTAAAAACACAATCCATCAAGAAATGTGAGGGAGAGCTGTGGTCTGCATTTCCTCACTGCTTAATCAAATGCCTGGATACAGTCTGAAACAGCTCCAGCTTCTCAGAGAGAAACTAGAAAAGGCTATCAAACAGCGGTCACTTTGCTTTGCACAATCTCTCCACATCAGTGACATTTCCTCACAGATGCCAAGATATCTTCCCCAAATATTCCAATTAAAATTACACAAATCACTGGCCCTGTCTGCGTCTTACTGTACAACAGGCCTGCGGGAAAAAAACTCCACATTCTTGAATGGTCTGCAAAGTCACAGAACGTCTGAATACGTGCCATATGCTTTATGATATGGGCTCAAAAGTTAGTCATCACTGTTGCTGTTTATTGTGCTGCTATGAAACTGTTTCCAAGTAAGCACTGTGTGAAATGTGCCTCTGGCTGTGATAACAAAGTCATTTCAGGTACCAGATTTTATTAGCTAACCTGAAAACTTGCGTCAGCAAACATCATCCTTGCTGAGGTGTCCTTGAAGGGGAGGGAAGAGTGTTGAAAATACAAACTTACCAGATGATATGCAACCGTCTTAGCATGGCTGCTGATTCTTAGTCTTGTTTTTTCATGCCTCATAAGTTGCTATCAGACTGTACTTAGGTACAGTGGTGCTTTCAGCTAAATGCTAATTTTGGCATGCTGACATGCTCACAATGACAACATGCTGTTGTTTAGCAGGTTCCGTGATCATCATCTTTTGCATTTTAGCATGCTAACATTGGCTAAGGAGCACAAATGTTGAAGTTAGGCTGAGGTTGATGGGAATGTCATTACTTTTGCAGGAATTTGGTCATAACCCAAAGTAGCAGACAAATTGAAACTTTGACCTGATGGTGGCGCTAGATGAAAAGTCCTTGGTCCTGGTAATCATAAATATCTGTACTAAACTGTGTGCCTATCCATCCAGTAGATGTTGAGATATTTCACAGGATAAGTGAAAACTTTGACCGGTTGGTTGCGATAGAGGACAAGTCAGGGGATCTCCAGAGTCATCAGGATTCATCCTCTGGGGAACATGAATGCACAAAATGTCATGGCAATCCATCCAAGAGATATTTCAGTATAGACCAAAGTGGTGGATCAACCGGCCACTAAAGTCAGTACAAATACTGCCAGTGGTAGCCAGAAGCTATACAATTGAGATAACTGTTTTAATTACTGGTATTGTTGCTATATGGCTTCTATTCTGAAATGTTCAGGTTCCATTTGTAAGCCATCCAGTACCGTGGTACGTAGTATGACAGTCATGAATCAAGGCAACAGGTGACCTTCACTATTAACCTCACAGTGAAAGAGTCAAGCAAAATAAGACTGTGGGAATGGAGCTCATTTTGGAATTCAAGAAACTAGAGATTCCAGTATCCAGAGCATTTACTCTGACCCTTAATCAACTGGTTTCCCGATCATTCCTTGTGACACCTAAAAAGATAGCCCCCCCCATACAAAATTAGAGCAACATGTGTTTTAATGTAGAAAAAAGTGATTCCAACAAAATCGACATCTTGAGGTTGTGTGTTTAAAGAATATGTGGAGTGTGAGTGCATGAAGCCAATCCTTAACAGACCACCCCTGCATCTGCCCCTCGCTCTCTCTCTCTCTTTGATTGTCTCTCATGCTCTCTCACCCTCTCTTTCAGCACTTCAGTGTTTCTGGTCCATGCTTACAGCTTCAATTCCATGTTTAGCTCACCGAATTGAGCATGGCATTAAGGCTGCTAATGTTCCATGCATCTGCCTTCCCAAAGTCACAGTGTCTTGTCTATTTGATTGAGTGTATTTTTTCTAACCATTTGGTCAGAATGTTGGAAACTGTGACTTCTGAAAATGAATAATACAATGGAGCAGCCCTCAAAGTGATGATTCACTTCACAAGTAGGAAATTTTCTACACCCCAACTTTCCTCAAATCTCATGTCAACACCTGTAAAGGCAAAACAGCATTATTTATTACATGTTTATATTGCTAAAAGTAACTGCATTCCACACTGTGTAGTTCAGTCAATCTAGCCAATTTTTCCAAGTATTACTGGCATAATATATTAGCGGTGGCGATGGTTAAAGAAATTCTTACAGGCGTCTATGTTTCCCCGCTCGTATTTCTGAACTGGTCCAGCAGAACATACAGAGGTTGCAATTATGAGCTACTAGCTGATAATTTCCAGCTTCTGTCTCAAAATGGAAGGCAACAAGACACAAAACAGAGGTTTCTCTAACAACTGAGGCACACTCAGGATGAGGGAGCAGCGGCTTACGGTCAGTGTTGTGGACAAACACTGGGAGAGATAACTTCCAGTTAACTTGTGCAGTGTTTACAAGGCTTCACACAAGGGTCTGAGGCTCCCAGCAGCTGACTGGTGTAAACAATCCCTATCAGCTGACCCTGGCCTGTTAGTGCACTGAGTAGGCGACCACCCTTGAGTTTTTACAATCCTCTGAGCATTCGAAGTTCCAGACATTTGGAAAAGCACAACGTTTTGCGTTTCTGTGTCTCTGGCGTGAGAGATGAATTCAAAAAACATTGCTGAAAAAGACAGGGCCATTGAATTTTTGTAATTTACGACAAAAATATGTTGCACCATTAAAAGTGCCTCTTGGGCCTTGATGTATTTGCAGTGGGTCGTGAGGAAGACTGGACCTAAATCTGGATTTTTAAAAGTTCTTATTTATCCAGGGAAGGTTGACTTAGCATGCATTTGCATCAGTGCCTTACTTCATACTCACAATGTTCCACACTTTCATGTCTGGAAGTCTTCATCTGTTGGCTGCTGAGCAGCTCCAGCAGCGGACTTAGAGGTCCAATGCCTTGCTCAAGGGCACTTAAAAGCTTTTTTATTCAAATTCTCCATCCCAGATTGAAACCACAGTGCTTCTGTGACCTCTGGACTGCCTTTTTCTCAAAGCTTCAGCGACTCAATGAAGAGACTAGCTGTGGAAAGTGTGTGCGTGTGTGTGATGACGGTTGTGTGGTGGAAACTGAAGGTGGAGTGGAGGACAAACAGAGAAAGAAAGAGAGGAGAAAGAAAGAAATATCTTTTACATTAAAATCTCAACGTTAAAAGCTAAAGAGGGTGTTGACCGGATGCCAGAAAGCAAAAATGGAAGAAACGCCAACTCCTAACTGCCTCAGGGTGAGCGGGACTTACCGAAGCCTGCAAAGAGTATTGATACAGAAAACCGTGTGGACAGTCGGCTTTACTGATGGAGATTTCATGCGATTTTTCCAGTGAGGACAGATGGAGGCTCGCCGCTAAAGAGAACTTACTGGGAAGCCTGTGCAGTCCTGACGCAAGAGGGGCATAATTCCACATGTCACAGAGCATCAATAAATATGTTAAAATATTTAAACAGATTTCCCCTAATTACACCCCTTCTGACCTCTGGATGCGATATTGCCTCTGGGCCGACCACTTCAGGCTCGTGTTGAAACAACCACAGATGTAATTCTTCACGTTAGGCGTCCAAGTTCGCTCTGGACGGTATTATACGGTGTACCACTTGACATGGATGGCAGTGCTCACCGGCTCTGCTGCCACCTCCAAGGCAAACATACTTTTACCCAGTGCGGCTAATGCTCCAGCCCAAAACATTAGCTGAAGTGTCTTGTGCTGAGGACAGACAGAGTGCAGCCACTAAATAAGCTGGCTGCTGTCTCAGATTGGTGTTTGTGCTTGGCAGATTTGAAGACAGTGGTGGAAAATGTACCCATAATTCTCTCCTAATGTTCCCCCCACCTCTCGATACACTGACTGTCTGCTGACAAAATCACTCATTTAGGCTGAAGTGTCCCTCTTTCCTCTTACCACCTTGTCTCTCCATGGTGGTGACAGCTACAACTAATGTTAACACTTAATAATGTTAAACATTACTTGTATAGTTATTATCCATTAAGATTTATTGATTCTGATGTAATTATCTCCTATATTGTTTCGAGTAAGGACAAATGGAAAAACCCAGGTTGGATGCACAGGTTCACTCGGTTGGAACAACCCCGGCAGACGGCGAAACACTATTTTACATACCTGCTTTTAACACTAATCTGATATATTTGTCACACTACAGTACACTGAAACACTACAAGGATAACAAAATATCACTTTCATGCAAACTAAGATTTTAATAATGCATCTTTGATTGTCCAAGATTCCTCTCAGTAAGACAAAAAAGGATAAAAACAAGGCAATGGTTTGACTTCTGGAAAACTGCTCTTGTAAACACCAAGCTGCAACACACACGCACACACACACACACGCATACACACAAACCCTATCAAACTGATCAGTTTTTCCTCCCGTCACTGACTTGAGTCATGTTCCCACTGTTCCATTTGGAACCGTTATATCTTCACAAGATGAAAACTTTCAGAGTGCGTGCAATGCAAGGCCTGTTGCTACAGCCAAATATTGAAAATGTCAACTTCCTGGCAAGCTCTGATCACCTTTAATCATCGTATTGTAACGGCACTTTCCCCCTTCAGGCTTGAGCAGAATAATTGTAGTGTTGGTGAAGCCTTCATGGCTGTTTGCTGCTGCAATATTAATACAATGCATACAGTAATACCTTCTGGGCAAACTGTCATGTGTTGCTCTGTAGATAAAGCTAAGAAATTCCCTGTGTAAGTCATTGTCAGGGTTTGGGATCCTCTTCTCACTGGGGCCACCCATGCTAACACAACAGTATGCTCCAACAGTGCTGCAAGGTGCTGCTTTGACATTTTTACTAGAACATCTGTGAAAATGTCAGATGTTAAATGGGATAATGTCCAAAACTCTTGGAATGTTTGCACCTAGCCTTTTGAAGGGTAATTGTGGTTCAAGTTAAGACTTTGTGAGATCGTTTGCAGCAGTTGCTGTATATATGTGGGCTAATATATAGCAAGCTGGTCATTATGTCATGACCACTTTCACATTGGGGTTTTTACTTAACCAGCTGAAGCCTATTTTGCAATAATGACTGGACATTAGCCTACTGATACACAGCTACTGACTAAAGACACTGTTAATCTAATATGAAACTCTTCTTTATTACTGATTTTTTACATGGCAAAGTAACTTACAATCTCCTGCAAAAAAATAGCAGGATTGCAACATCTGGAGCTAGCACCCATAGGCTACATTGTAAAAGAAATGGAACCATTACAGCATATATATATATATATATATATATATATATATATATATATATATATATATATATATATATATATATATATATATATATATATATATATATATATATATATATATATATATATATATACATATATATATATATATATATACATATATACATACATATATATATATATACATACATATATATATATATATATATATATATATATATATATATATATATATATATATATATATATATATATATATATATATATATATATATATATATATATATATATATATATATATATATATATATATATATATATATATATATATATATATATATATATATATATATATATATATATATATATATATATATATATATATATATATATATATATATATATATATATATATATATATATATATATATATATATATATATGTATATATATATATATATATATATATATATACACACACACACACACACACACACACACAGTATATTTACTGTATATTATACAGTACACTTTCAGCAACCTGTTGAGTTTACAGAAGAAGCTAAGCGCTATGATCAAGCATTTGGCTGTTCTGGCTTTCCAAAGTTTGACTGCATAACCTGCAGTTATTATAAAAACACATACACTAGAACCATTGGGCCATAAAATCCGTTAGCACGATGGTGTTGAGCATACTAAGCTGTAAAAAGGTCTACATGCTGCTGTGCCAAAGGCAGAGGAACTCTCCCAAAATGGGGTTGAAGTGGGTTGGTATAAAGAGTAAACAACTCTGCTATTAAAGTGTTACAGCCGGGGCTTTCAGCGCCAAGTGCTACTCTGGAGTGGAGACCTGGGAAAACAAGGCTCACACATACCCACACATAAAGGCAAACATCTCTTTTATACACACTCACAATATACTCCACAGTGTATGCATATGCACACATACATGTACACAAAAAAATTATTTCACACACATGCAAACACACAAACATTTATAATTGGTAGCATGGAGTATATAAAAAGGTAAAAGCTGCAGTTCCTTCTAAGGCAGAAAACCTGCAGCAACCACAAAGTTTAACTTCCCTGCCTGTTTGAAATACATGTAAATATTAAAATAATAGCATCATGCATATTGAGGCCTCAACTGAAATCTATGAAAACTCAGTAACTGATAGAGTAACAAATGTGGAACAGGAGACTCAGGCTTTACAAGATTATGATGTACAACACAAAAACAGGAACTTTCTATGGAATGGGATTCAACTTGTTTCTTGTGGCAATCATTGCACGCGGTATAACGTTACATTACCATCCTTAAGTGTTAGTCTTTATACTTTTAGCAAGGTATTGCAGGTAGTCCTCAACGCAAAGTAGTGGTGAAAAATTTCTGCTTGGAGGGAAAGCTGAATAGTCATTTAACAAAGCAAAGTTCTGGGAAACCAACAGGTCAGTCCAAAGGGGAAGGGAAGAAATGGGATGCAGCTATACCATCACACACCTTTTTTTTCCATTCCTCCTTACCAACTCTGTTTGGGTCGGGTCAGAGCAACTGCCATCCTGTTAAATTTAGGCCTGGACCTTTATGTCAAGCCTGTCTTGGAGTTTGTCAGTATCAATTAACCAAGTCAATCCTGCTGAACACCCACTGTACTCAATGTATTCCAGCGACCTTAATTCTGAGAGGGAGAGAGGAAGTGGTTGCTGGGTGAGTGTAGCTGCTGCTGGGCTGACCCAGATATCAGTCATCGAGTGGGCATTTGTTGGATGTGAGAGAGGACATTACCTTTCAACCCAAAGGCCTATCTCCCTCTCACTCTGTCGTGTGTTCCAGGGAAACGCTGTATGGGATTGACCAGCAAACAGCCAGAAGGCCCCCTGACACCAGCCCTTCCTCCTCCTGCTCATTCAACACATCTGAGGAGCAGCACAGTGATCACGAGGAGAACTCAAATATCCTGGTGAACAGTACAGTCAGCACAAAGATCTGACCCTATGGCTTAAGTAAATGTAGTCAGTCTGCCTCAGATCAGCTGGTACACAGCATTAAAGGTGGGGTATGCAATTCTGGAGAAATCCAATACCATGACAAACACCATGATGTAGAGCAAACGACGACACAGCAAGTCATGTAATTAACGTTATCTAAGTTGTGGTTTAGCTTAAACTGGTTGTGGATTAGCAAACTGTCCCTACAGTTGCTGCTGTGAAGCTAACAGCCAGAGAGGACCATGGGATGGTTTCCCCTAGTGGACCGTGCGGAGATATTCGCTGAATTTGACAAAAAGATGTTTATTGGATTAGAATTGCATTACCCACATTTAAGGCTTTCCCCCTGGTGCTTCATACAAATTGCCCCAACAGACACATGGGGCTATCACAAAGTATCATGCTTACTATTCACGCTGTGTTTTACCCAGAGTACTTGAGACTGATGTTCCCCTCTGCAGTAGGCATCAAGCCTGTGTAAATCCAAAATGATAACATGCTTAGCTAACAGAAAATGACAAATATTCACATTTGAAGCCATTGAACAGCTCTTCACACATAGACACACACACACAGAAAATATATAAATAAATAATATATATGGTTTTTAGAAGCCGGGGTATGGATAATAGGCCGAGGATATTTGAGGATCTGCGTGGTCAAGAAGTGTAATAAGGAACGAGTAGATTAGAAATGTAACTGGTGACAAGGTCATGCAGAGCCTTACATGTAATCAACAAAATCTTGTTATTCTATTCTGAATTTTACAGGAAGCCAATGGAGGGATGCAAGAACAGGGGTAATGTGGGACCGACGGCTAGTTCTAGTTAGCAGCCTGGCAGCTGTGTTTTGGACCCAGTGTAAACGATTTAGAGCAGATTGACTGAGGCACGTGTAGAGGGAATTAAAATAATCTAGATGGGAGAAAATGAAAGTGTGAATTTATAGTTCCAGATTTGTAGAAGACAAGATACATCTGATTTTAGCAATATTTCTTAGCTGAAGAAAACAAGTCTGGACAAACTTGGTAACACAATGGTCAAAAGTCATATACTGGTCAAAGATGAATAAACACGAAGACGAATAAGACGAAGATGAAAGATAAAGATAAATGATTGGGAGCAGGTTGCTATTTTACAGTATCTGCCAGTATGGAAGGCGGACTGGCTAAGAAAGACATTTCATCTTTCCCACACTTATAATACTGTCTGTCCAACGGCTTCTCCCTCTCCTCCTCTCTGTGGTCTGGGCTATTGTATAACACATACTGCTGCCTGCACCAGAGAATCCTTACCCCCTAAACGCTGTAACTCAAGCCACCTCCCCAAGACTAATGGCCCCTGTCAAGCTCACGGAAATTAATATCAGCCAGTGCCGATGACGACAGCAAGGGAAGGAGGGGCGATGCTGGTCTCCATACTTCCATAAATCTACTCACACTCATTCAGATGCTTCTGTGTGATTCACTCTGCATGGATAGATGGATGGACTGATTGGCAGGGAGTGGGCATGATCAAATGTTGGGCAAAAAGGTATATGCTCCAAGTCAGTGGTTCCCAAGGATCCTTGGAAATTGCAAATTTCCCAAATAGGGTCACAAAAACTTTTGATTTCGCTTTGGCAGATTATGTGGAGGTGATTTTGAATCCTCCTCACCTACATCTAAAATGTGGACCTCATTGACAAAACTTTCATCAGCTTGGATTTTGTGGTCTAAAATGTATCTCTGTTGGGTATCCTTGACATGAAGCACCTGGCTTACAATGCACTCACCTCCCAATCCCATAAGATCAGCCTGGCATATGTTCTTAGACCTCCACCCTTAATCCACTTCCTCTCCTTCTTCTTCTCACGTCCTTCCACAACTTAATTCAAATGGCTTGACTCCAACTGTAACCTACAGAGTAATATTTAGCTCTTTAAATCATGGAGCAAGGCAGTGTCCCTGACACAACTACCACTATTTCTCATCTCCCTTCAGGCTCACACATCCTCAACCCCCACCCTCTAGGTATCTTACCTTCAGCTGTTCTCTCCACAAGGCCAAGAAGAGGGAGCCAGATGCAGAGAGTGATTAAGGTTTTAAACCTGAATGACGTGCCTGCATCTGCTTCCAATCCAGAGGCAAGTTAACTCCTACCATCCACATCTTCTTTGAATAAATACTGAATAGTAAAAGAAACAGCGCTGTCACTCACTCTCCCTTCTCTGAGTGGCCATCCCTTTACCTGAATATTTTCCACCAATGTACTCAAGGGTCACACGCCAGCTTGGGGCATGGGCAACTCATCCTTTCATGAATTTCCTTGCATCAGCCTCTCCACATGAATCATATCCTCTCGACTCACTCTAATTGCACTCAAATAAGCTTGTCTAGCCCTTTCCTCGGCTGTTCTGTCCTGTGCATTTTCCACCCTTAAAAGGACCAGTGTGTAACATTTAGGAGAAGCTATTGGCATAAGTGGAATATAATATATATAAGTATGTTTTAATTAGTGTATAATCACCTTTAAATAAGAATCGTTGTGTTTTCATTACCTTAGAAGTTTCACAGCCACTGTAATTTGATGCTAAATCCTACACACCTTTAAATTATCATTGTCTTTAAATCATCATTCATCAAAGTGTTTGTTTTCCAATGGATAAAAGCATCACTTAAAATTAAACTTGGGTCACTGGTTCAAATCCAACCAGGGACCTTTACTGCATGTCATTTCCCAACTCTCCCTCCCATTTCCTGTCATCTCTACTGTTGACTCTCTAATAAAGGCATAACATGCCCCAAAAATTCTAATATAACTAAATTAAGAAAATAAATTGACCTGTTGAGTTGGCCAATGTCTACAGGGGAGAGAAATCTTAAACATCATCTGTCTTCGTTTTTCTTGGATAGAAAGGCTTCAGGCTAAACTTTGTGCATCCCTTGAAGACATCTGCATTAAAAAGTAACGTAGGGCAATACAAACGCCTCTTGTCTCATATTTCCGAAGGGGCAGCTGACTTTGGTCTGACAAGCTATTGGCAAGTGGCCCGTCAGCATGTTGTCCTCTCATTACGACTCTAGTAATGAGTCTCTTCAGTCCAAGATGGCTGACAGTCCTTCCTTATCATTAAGGGATTATGAGGGAAAATGGTTGCTCATTTGCCCAAGCTTTCTGGACCACCACAAATCTCCCTTAAGGGCTAATGTATGACCCGAACTCTCAACCTATGTACCCATCACTGAGGCAATGACCTTCCAATGTTGACAGAAACAAAGATTCTCTGTGTGTGCAATTCACCTTTCCTTTACCATGTGAGGAGAGCCATTACGCCATTAAGAGGATCATACTGAAAAATATGAGTCTTAAGAGTGAGTGCTATTCAACAACAGCAATAGAGAAGAAATTGTTCCTTGTTTGGCAGGGGGGAAAAGATCGCAGATTAACAGGCTCCTATCGGGTTTAAGCTTTGGCAATGCCACTGCCCGTGTCTCAGATTCAATTCAACAAACCCATTGCTTGTTTAAGTGACAACAATCAAGGCCGCTTAGGTTGGGAGAGGAAATGAGCAGAGCTCCAAAAAAGCCTCAGAGGATGCATCAACAAAAAACCCAGGGTTGTTAAAAGAGAGTATGAGCTTTCACGTGGGAGCAACAACAACAGCAGCCAGTAAATAAAACCAAACGCCAATGTGTGTCAGGAGACTTATCCTGTGAGAAAACTTGTTCCGGCCCAAACAGCAGAGCTTTGTTGGCCATGTGGGGAGGCCCATTGAGGGAGGAGGAGGAGAGAGGGAAAAGAGAAAGCAAAAGGGGAGGGTGGAATTAGACCTCAGCTCCCTATCTCTGGAGACGCTGACAAGGGCCAGTAGTTTATGTTTAACACTCATTAATGGCAGAGTTAACACACTTTATAGGCAAACTTAATACAGTGGAATGGCAGAGGTAATAAGGTTGTGATGTTGAGGTGGAAATTACTTTTTTCAGTGGAGAGGTGCTATGCACTTTGGTGGAAAAGAGGCCCCAAAGGAAGAGCAATATGAAAACAGCAGAATGGCAAAAGAACAGCTCTAACAATCGAATATAGTAGGCACTGTGGGATATATGTAGCTCATTAAGACCTGGCTTTCCAAAACATGGAGTCAAGACCTCACATATGGTCAAATAATAGAATGGGGTGCACTGAAAAATCGTCACTCATTCATTTTCTCGATCTGCCTGTTCCTATTCCAGGTTGCGGTGGGTCTGTGTGTAACCCAGCATAAAGTGTGATGTATAGTCATACCTATGGGTGATTTAGTCTCTCCAATACACTTAATTTACATGTCTATAAACTGTGGGAGGCAACACATTTGAACAAGGTGTGAACATGTAAACCTCATACAGAAATAACTAGGCCAGGATTCAAGTCCAAATTCTTCTTGCTATGAGACAGCACCATTAAAAACTGCTTTGTAATTTATATTACTGTAAAAGACCTCATTTCATTTCAAATTTATTGACACAGACGCGCAGACATAGACACGCACCCACAAGGCTCCAGCTGCAGCTTTGCAACATGCAGTTTCACACTCAATTTACTGTTACCAAAAGGCCATGGACACATCAAATGCTGCCACAATGCTCTACAGACAGGCCAGAGGCTGGAGGGGTCACGCACCACTGAGTCAGCCTATGACCTCATGACTACATTAGGATCACTGAGTCTGCCTCGACCTGCATGATCTTTCCGCAACTGTAAACTTCAAGAGCTGTCTCTCAGTGTCTCCAGCATCGCACCACCACTGCCAGGATAACACTAGAAAGGCCAATTGACAGCTGTCTTGCATTTCAGAATTGTCCTCCATGTACCTTGGAAGTAAGTGAAGTTGTGCCAGATATCCCTGCTTTGCATTTCAGAATTAAAAACTCTTAAGTTTCAGAACATTCTAACATAACCACATTTTAAATTCAGACAAGGAAATAGTTCTTATAACAAATGAAAGAGCTAAAAACTTTCATGGCATTCACATAATAACAAATGTGCCAAGGGATGTTTCTCACTGTGTTTTTTGCTGCTTTTTTAAGCCTTTAAAGATTTGTGTCTTCTGACTAAATTCACCACCTGTAGCGGAATTTCCACCAAATGCACACAAGAAAATCCCTCACATGGCACTGCTGCTCAGAGTAAACATTCAGAAATATATGAGAAAGAGTAATGATTTCCATTTGGCATTTTATTGGCCCTTACTTCAGCCTTGCACAGACAAAATGCAGAAAATAAGAAAAACCGACATGTCTGGATTGAAAAAACAAAGTGGAAAAATAATGAGAACATAGATGCTGGTTGTGGGTAATGATGAGTCTAAATGTGAGGGCTAACCGCTCCAAAAAAACATGTGTGCTCACTCTGTTAAGCGCCCTGTAAAAGCTTGTGCCAAGGGAGGGTACAGCAACGAACCACCACCCAGTATCCCACCAGAACGGGCTTTTCATCCAGCCATCTGCGTCTGAGGGTTGGTTTCTGTTTTCTATTTATTTATCAAAAACATCCAACAGTCAACCCTTAAATGTAACCCATGGATGGATTGATGTTGCTTTACAGCAGCACTCTGTTTCACATTCAAACTGTTACAAACATTCACACCTGGGAACTACCAACTGCGACCGCAGTTTTTTTTTTATTGAGGAGCAACTGGAGTTGAAGATGGCAGTGTGAGATGCAAACCTGAATCATCTCTTAGGTTTTTCCCACATGGCCTGGGTTTCGAACTAGCAAACATCTGACCATGTCCAAGCTGATACCATCCCTATAAAAACACAACTATCCTCCATTTTTCTCCAGATAGGGGAACCTGGCAATATCACTTTGGTGTGGTGGTGAAAATGAAATGACAGTTGTGAGGTTTCAGACTGCTGTCAATTATATTTGATATAGCCACCCCTGCATAGTCCTGATGAAGGAGATTAGCATTTTTGAGTGTTAATAAGTAATACTTGAGTGTGTTTTATTTCTCGAACTTAAACTTTGGTTGTTGCTTATTTAGTCGTGAATAGTCAGTGTTATAAAGAAATACATAAGATTTGAAGCCGAGGTTTCAGGGACTGTAAAGGACTTGTATTACACAGTGAGGTAAATCACTATATTATACCCCAAAAAACGCGTAAAATGAAACTGGCCAATCAAATTTTATTTGTATTTTTTGTTGTAATTTTGACTTTGAAGGACTATGGTGCATAATCAGCAGCTTATTTATGTTTCTTTTTTGTCTTTACTCTATATGACCAGAAGCATATTCTGTGCTGTGCTGTGCTTCACGAGGACCTTGTTTACTCTACATTGTGGTGAATAGTGTTTTCTTACAACAGGAAACAACAATTTAAAAGCTTGGGGACAAATCTGGGTGAAAATCGGTTCTGCTCCTTTTAGAAAAAGTGAAAACCTTTTGCCCATAATTGCACTATGTCTATGTACATTTAACTGTATATATCTGTATAGTCACAGCTACTCCCTGGAGCACACCTCTTCTTCACAGGTGCCAAGAAACACAGTAATCATGTTGATAGTGATCTACCGCCGCTGCTGTGAAAGCCATGAGTCAATAGCCTACCACAGAGACCACTCGCTTGACTCATAGCATCAGCAATCATTCTCCCTGCATGCCTACAAACAACACATATCCAGAGCGATGGCTCTTGTTAGCATATGTTATGGGATATGTTTAGGATGTTTGCTCCCTGTCCATGCTTGGTCGGACACTTTAGACACCGGTTGTTGTGGCTTTCCCAGATGTTTCCCTGCAGTTGCGTGGGTCATGGTTAAACATGCTGCAGACATAAAGATAAAAAAGTGATTGATGAACGAGAAGAGAAGAGAAGAGAAGAGAAGAGAAGAGAAGAGAAGAGAAGAGAAGAGAAGAGAAGAGTGACCTATTCATCCAGCAAAGGAAAGGTTATCTGTGACAGCTGGAGAGACAGAACTGGGCCAGGTGTGTGTTAACTCTCTCCTGCTGCTTTTCTCATTATAAAAAAAATCACAGAGAAAAAGATAGATGGAGAAAGAAGAGAGAGAGAGAAAGAAAGGTGGAGGAAAAGATGATGGGGGAAAGGAGGGAAAAATTGAAGGTGGGGGGGTAGAGGTCAAAGGAAAATACCAGTCAGTGAGTTGGCGGGAGTGGAATACGAGAAAGGCTCCAGTCAGGAGAGACAGAAAAAGGAGGCCAGGGAAGGACTCAGAGAGGAATGCTGGGAATGGGAAAGAGCAGAAAGACAGTGACAGGAGACGGAGTGGAAAAAAGAAGTGCTGGGAAGATGTGAAAAGAAGGGATTGAGGGAGAATAGAGGAAGGAGAGAAGAGGAGGCTAAGAAAACACAGCAGGCAGAGAGACTGCTGACAGACAGCTGAAGAGAGACAAATGGAGGTAAAGATGATGTGCCACCGCTACACACTCAATACATCCCCTGTGTGTGTATGTGTGTTTGTGTAGGGGTGTGTCTCTCTCCACTGACCTTACATGAGCATTAGGTGGGTGTAGCGTCATACTTGAGGACAATTCAAACAATTTATTATTTATTTGCAAGAACCTTTTATCACTTGACACATCATACTGTAACTCTACACAGGTGGCACAATATGACGATGTGAACATGGCTGGAGTGGCCTGCTGAGGGGACCCAGGGCATAAAAGTACCCATCAGGTACGGTGCACACGGGAGACTACACATTGCAGCTTCATTATTTTTGCCAAGGGAACCCCCAAATCAGAACTCCTATTCTGGAGTACTACCTGCCCACAGGTTAATTGTCTAGTAGTTTGTTTGTGATACCGTAATTTGATTAAACACTTTTCTTTAGGAATAAGTACAATTTAGGCATAATATCTGCAAAACAAATTGGACCTCAAGAACAGGTAAAAACGCAGGAGCATCATCTTTTGGGTCTTTATCGTTTCAGTTTGTATTGTGCTTCAGTGATCCATATTCCCAAACAAAATTGTGTAATCAATACAAACTAATACGCAGCTGTTGCAACTGTTTTAGAGAGATGTTGATTCTACTGTATGGTCATTTTGGACGATGTAAATTGTGGTGCTGTTGAACTGAATCAACTCCTCTCTCTACAGTTTGACCAAAAACTGAACATTATAACCTTCATGGAAGATTTAATGCAGGACTGTTGTATTAGACTGCATTAGTTTTAGCTAAATGTACACAAACTGAGTGTATGTACTTGTTCAGGTCAATTCTGATTACCCTGCATTACTACAGACAGCTCTATGTCCACCTAGTTACCGGATCATTTCTTGACCCTTCGGCAAAACTTATGAATAGAGATAGATAGATTAAAGATTCTGCAGGTTTGTATCCTGTAGTACCCTTCTCCACCTATAGTCACATATCCTGCTAAAGTTTCTTCAACATAAACAACAGGAATAGGTAGGTGTACATAACATACAATATGTAAAAAGTGTGTTTCTGTCTCTAATGCATGTTCCTTTTGCTTGTCCATGTTTGCGTTTCTTCTTTTATGGCATTAAACAACGAACAAGTGAACCGTCCCTGTCTTGGATCATTTAGCAAGCCTACCTTTGAACTAGCAGAAGGCCTGGAGCAAGTGTGTGTGTGTGCATGTGTGTGTGTGTGTGTGTATATGCGCATGTGCTAGTGCCATACCAGCCTCTGCATGAGAGCAGGGTAACTTTCTTCCACACACACACAATTTTCCTGCATCCAATCAGTGTCATGATGCCCCACACACAAAACAGAGTTAAAGACATCAGAGAGAAACCTCAGAATATGATGAGACAATAACAGGGCAGTGGGAGGCTTTGTTCGCTTTAATCTCAGTTATTTGTTGAATTCTGGAACCTCGGGCCAGAGAGATTGTGTGGAGACCCAACAACCCAGGTGCAAGCCGCTGTGCAGGCAAATGTCCACCCTGCCCAAGTGTCCTTGAGCAAGGGGCAATGCGAGGTCAGAATGGGTAATCCTCACTGCCGTTTAAAATATGGCAGTATTTGCTAATTCCCAATTCTGGTAGACAAGAATGATGCCTCAGCCATCATGGATATTTTTCACGAATTTCAACCTGAAAGTGCTTCACTGCTGTACTCATGTTCTTGAACTTGATTTAGCACTGAGTCTTATTTTTCGTGGTGTTTTGGAGTGAACACTGTGACTGTACTTCCAGGGGAGGGTATTTTTAACCGGTGTGGCCGCACTGTAAACACCAGACGCTCTGTGTGTTCTCACTCCAAGATTTAAACACCACGACCGACAGCAGACTCCCCGCGGCACGAAAGGCAATGAAATACTGTGTGTAAGGCAAAAAGCACAGGGAGAAGGAGGGAGAGAGAGCACAGGAAAGCATAATATTGTCTCAAATATTTTCCCAATTTCGACCCAGGGGTCATTAAGGAATCTCAGCAGTGTGGGGGAATGTTGCAGAAGTGGAAAGACTAATGCAAAAAATGTGAATCACATTAGAAGTAGTTATTCAGCTGCAACATATGTTAACCTAATCTGATTTTATAAATTTCTTGGTTTAATTTGATAATCTTATGGTTCAAAATCATGTGTTGGACCAAAAATCACTGTCATGTTTCCAACTTGCATCAGGCCAAATGAGCTGGGGTGGACTCCCCTGTTAACACATTATTTCTGATTAGTTGAACAGACCACAGACTGTTGACCTTCATACTTCAAATGTCACTAAAACTGGAAGGACAAACTCCTGCAGAGCAGCAGCAAGAACATGGAGATTATGACAAAACTGCAGTAACAAACTTGGCCTGCATCCTTTTGTTATGCGTGTCAGCGGTTTCAACCAAGGCAATTTTCATACCAACTCTCATGTCATTCTATACTGAAGTTGAAAAAGTTGTGGTTCCCTTTTTAAGAATGCAATTTAGAATCAATGAGAGCCTAACAGTCTCATCACAGTGTGTTTTAAAGATCACTCCCTGACCTTGTTGGCTCGAATAAGTGAAAAATAGCAGCACTGGTCTTTCTGCTCGTTAGCATTCACACCTCACGACGACTTCTCTTCCAGATATGGAGTCCGGCGCACGGCGAGTCAGACCACCCATGACTAGGACACGTTCAGACACCCCCCCCCCACAACCCATCCAATTGAACCCTCCCTCCCTCTGCTGGAACAAGTTGGCCCCCTCTCGCTCCCTTTGTTCTCTCTGTTGTTTCAGCAGTGTCAGAGCCACTCGAGGGGGGAAGAGCGAGAGCTGAGTGAGAGCCAGAAAGACAGAGAGCACACTTTGACCACTGACGTGCCGGACAAAACCATAAATGCATCACTGCTAAAACTGTGGTTAACTATGGTTCCGATGACTGACAAATGATCTAAAATTCCGCAAGTTTCCAATTCATGTTCCTCCTTTACATCACTCCAAATGTTAGGTGATAACAGATACAAATGTCACTGTAATGGTGCTTATGAATATAAATGTTGATGATCATAAGTGACAGTGTTGGAAGTATGAAGTGCAACTGTTTTGCTTGCATATAAATATATGAAAGCAGTCTGTTTAGTTTTATGTACAAAATGCATTTGCACTCTAAATATTAGAAGCTACATGGAACTCTGATGGATGTCTACATGTCTTCGTGCAAGTATAAGACTATGTATTTTTGTCATTGAATTTCAAGTTGGCATTAATATACATACATATATAATTATACATATAAATATACATAATCTGAATTACTGGGGAGATATTACTCTGTAAACGGCTTGATTGTTTGGGGGGTTTAGCAATAATTGAAATATTGTGTGCATGCAAATGCAGCCACTGCAGTGTGAAAAACCTTGCATGCAAACACGGGCAGAAAAAGAGAAGAAAAAGTGTGAGAGTGATAAAAAAAAAACTGAAATAGAGAGAGACAGAGGACAAGAGAATCAGACAGTGTCAGGCCCACCCAGAGAAAGAGAAAGAGGGAAGCAGAGGCTTGTTTACATTCTACTCGCTCACTCAGACTCACTGGACCCCGACATTATTCCCTAAGGCACACCACCTTACTTTCCTACTTTGAACCCACCCATGTTGTTGCCTAGAGCATTATCAGGTCAGAGCAGGAGATGCACCAAACAAGAAAAATATGCAACAACAGACCCTGATTATTCTCCTCAGTCCTCAGTGCGCACACACACACACACACACACACACACACAGAAAGAGAATCAACAGGATGTATTTTGTTCTCTAAGTGGCTGAGTGTGTCTGGCACTTGTCCGCACTTCCGGCTAACACTTGTGTACTTATTTTTGAGGAGCAACGTTGTGGGATAACATTTCACTGACATCAGAGGCCAGCAAAAGCAGCCTGCAACGGTCACAGCTGGTGTATACAATGAGCTGCATTTCTAAGATAAAGAAACATTCACCATATACAGTACGACACTATTGTGTTGACACAAGAGAGGGCATGTCAGGGTGGACTGACATCAGAGAAAGATAACTTTAGAAACAGCAGGTACTTCTGGTATTATTTTACCATTGTATTTGTAACAAAACTCTCTATGTTTGAAAAAAAAACTTGTCGCTGGGACTTTATTACTTTGAATGTGACCCTTGCAAAGCAGGTTATTAAATGCATTTAACTCAAATCAGAGGAAGGCATATGACAGCATGTGCTGGGAAGCATCAAAGAGTGAACAGACATAACTTTAGATAAATCCCATAAGCATAATAATAATAATAAGCATAATTCTTCAAAGATGAATAACATAACGTAATTTGTTCTTCTGCCATACTGTATCTTTAATAAAAAGGTGTGATGCGATCTTCAGTTCCACCTCAAAAAGAACTCCAAAGTACCCACTAAATAAGTCCCCGAGCTATGTGATTTGGACAGCTGCCAAAACTCCTGATGCACAAGATAATTCCCTATCAGTGGTGATGGCGCTGACACTTCATTAAAGCCCAGTTGACTCAGATAAGCTTTTCATTCCAGCTCGTCATCCCGCAGTGCCAGAGGCAGTGACTGATGTGAACTGTCAGCGGCGAGTACAACAGGAAGAGCAAAAGTCTCGCCCTGTTCTCGTCTCCATCATGGAGGGGAAATGGGAGTCCTTGACAGCTCAAAATCATATAGATGGATTAAGATGGGAGGCCTTGGGAAGAGCGCAGATGTTGCACACCACCACCAAAGAAAGTTGAGGCTTACGCTGCCACCTGCTAATGTTTGTGAGAGCCGTGCAACATGAACATCAGTCCTGTACAGTAAGTTAGCCGGGGAGCTTATAGACGCACAGACGGCGAAGACACAGACAAAACAAAGCAAAGTGATCAGCTGCATCACATTCAGAATGATGTGATGCTATCAGGATGTCTTTCCCAGAAGACTACTACAAAAAGGAACAGACATTTCCAGCTACTATCTCACAGTGCTTACAGCAGGAAGAATTATTCGAGGTGTCTCTCATTGTGGAGTACTTTGTACATGTTAGTTTGTGGTAAGCTAGCTACCTATTTGTATTCATATGCTGTACAGTTTTAGGGAAATATATATATAATTTACAGGGTGTTGATTTCACATTAACCACATTTCCTTATGGTAAAAACACACCAAGATTACCATCGACAATATTTATGTATGTTGTCGCTCTGCAGTATCCATGCTAACTCTGATTTTGATTTGTCATTGTGTTTGCTATCATTACAAACATGTGTAAGGTAACAAACACCTGTGCACAGGTAGAAACACACAAATGCAGACACAACTTGTGGACACTCCTAGGAAACAAGGCGCAATCTACTGTGTAGCAGATCCATGAGGGATAATCTATCACACAATGCATACAGTCTGTATTAATACAGCTGAGATTAGCAGCAAGTAATTCTGAATCGTGTCCAAAATCAACCTTGTCTGGGAAGCTTAATTGTGCCCTTTACACACCATTAGCCACCCCAATAGCACAATTAGAAGAAGTGACACTTCTTCCAGCATGGATACATCTGTTAAATGTGAAACCTCTCAATCCAAACACAGTGGAGGGCCTTCAGTGGAGGGCTGAACTGCAGATTGAATTTGTTTAAGCAGAGCTTGTCTTAAGATTCACTTGGACATCCTCCTCGGCTTTGCTCAAAACAACATCAGGCCTGCTGTCTTCTACAAACACCACACCAAAGAAAAAACAAATTCCTTCTTCCTCTCTGCTTAGCGCTTAACCCTCTTATTTATTTTTTCTTGCAATTGGGTCATGTTCATTCTGCAGGCACAGGAATATTGTCAGGGTACCATGATGCTGATTATTGCACTTCTGGCTGCTTAGAACTTAGGTGATCTTATTTCACTGTTCACTGCTGCTGACTGCATGTTGTTCTGCACGACAGCCACAATAAAATAACACGGAGGTAATAATAAATGCATCATGGGTCAAATACTTTCTTGATTAACTTCTTTTTTGACCAGACAGGTGGAATTTTTCACCACCACCAAGTAGCTGAAATCTTAATATTAAAAAAAAATCGTTCCAACTTTAGCAAACAGCGCCCAGGTTAGGATATGTTTAACTTTGGGCAAACAAGCCAACACATGCTGGCACTATTGTATATATATGGGGGGGGGGGGGTTGCCTGTGCACAAACAAGCATGCAGTCATGCAGTGCACACAGGCACACACACACACACACAGTCCTGCGTTTGATCCTGCATGACAATAGATCTCCAAACTAAACATGGAGTGTTGGTTAATGCGAAGGAGTAATGACAGCGTTTACTCCACCTTCTCTCCTTTTTTCCCTTTTGAACGCCTAGAGAGTAAAGCTCTTAAGGGACTACACAACACAATTAGACAGACTAATTACCCCCTCCATACCACCAATTCCTCACCCACACCGACAGGCTGGGGCAGGCAAGAGAATCCTGCCTGCCTTAGAGCTTCCCAAGGACAGGGACTATAGTATGGTGCACTGATGGCAATTTAGTAGATGCTCTATCCATAGGAACACTACAACAAGGCTCAAATCTTATAAACCACCAACAATAAGAAGGGCGAGGGTCAGAGCCATAGCACACTTAGATTTTTCTGCTACAGAAGAGCTTGAAGATAATGGAGTGGTAAATAAATGAAGTAAGGAACAAGTCGAACACACAAGTTGAGGAGGAAGTTGTAATTTTCAGAACATGACACGCTTCAACCTTCAGCTTCATCTTCTTCAAACTCAGATAAAAAAAACTAAGTCTAAGAGCCACTTTCAATGGATAAAGCAGGAGATTTTTAAGAACCCAGTTGTGTTAACAAGCTGAAAGTCAAGCTGAAGTTGCCAGTTCAGCAGCAGGTTAATGATGAACACCCCCCCCCCTCGTAGTCACCCTGTAGGCAGTTTGGACTCAGTCACGGACACGGTGGGAGGATTTTGAGGCAGGGGAGTGCTGACCCGCGCTTTGATGTCTCCTGCCCACGTTTCCTCTATATGTCACGAGGAAAAGCAGCAGCTTTGTTCAGTATCAAAAGTTCCTGAAAGCCAGAAAGAGAATCAGGGTCAGGGACTCTTTTCATTTTTTTTTTTTGCCTCTGTTTGGAACCCTTGTAATGGTAGAAAGAGACAGTGTGGGGAGGAGGAGAGATCAACCGGCCAGACAGGAAAGTTTCAGTTTGTGCTCTGACAGTTCTGGATGTGGGACGGGCTGAGGCGCTGCTGAAACTATTTGGCGGGGAGTTTTGAAAAGTCCTTCCTCCTCAGGACGGACCGACCCCGCCTTCTCTGTTGCAGCCTGAGAAACTGAGCCAAACGTTTCTGCAAAAAGGAAATAACTTGGCACAGCCTGAGTTTAGTATGGTGAACCACTTAACAATGATCTCTGTGCGTCTATGCAACATTTTGACGCTGTTGGGGGTATTAAGAATATGCTCTGGGAGCGAGGGGGCAGCACTGGTAATCTATCTGAAATATTACCCTGCATGGGAGACAGAATGGGGAGAAAACCAGGGAAAAGGAGCGTATTCAGACCATGTTCCCCTAATCTTTGGGGCTTCTCAGGTAGCACCTATTACCCTTGTATTAGTTTTCCTCCCCATAGAGAAGCAGACATGGTTCACTTCCCAGGTAGGGATCTTTATACTAAATACTTCAAAACACACAATCGAAACCCTAAACTCTCCTGTCCTGCCAGTAACACACACACACACACACACACACACACACACACTGATTAGTAAATTATGTGCAGACTTAATGGGCAGCAGGATGAGGTAATAGACTGACAGTGAGACATTACTCATCTAGTTTCCCCTCTTAGTTGATGACCAAAAACCAGCAACATCATCCCACCGTAGCACACATGACTCATCACTGTGTGCTCGAACTCTGTTTCAGAGCTAGACAGACACCTGCTCAAACCAAGATGGGGAAAGAGAGCATGACAGACACTGAGAGAAAGAGAACGAGCCTGACAAGCCTGACACTGTTGGCTCTTTCATCCCTGACACCTGTGGAGTGTCACTATGCTGCCTGGATGCACAGATTCACTAAAAACAGATACATCGCAAGAGTCTGTCCATCTCCACTAACCTTGCAGATCTTGCTCTCCTCCGTCTCAGCCCTGGACTTCCCTTCAGGCGTCCTCTCCTGCTGGTACTCAGACTTGATTGATAGCTGGCAGGAGAGCCCCGGGGCGCCCTCACCTGCCCTGACCTCCTGCTGCCTGGCCATGTAGCCCTGCGAGGTGGCTGCCCTGACCGCGCTGGGGATGGGGAGAGCTGTATGCACTGGCTTGGTGCCCACCGCGGAGGGTTGCCTGAGCTTGGAGGCTACGCCAACCACCGGCATGGTACTTCCCAGGCACAAAAATAATAACACAGGAGTGGGAGAGAGGTCCAAAAAGTACTGTGAGGAAAGGGAAACAAATCTTCAGTGATTCCTACTGGTGTCTGGCACAGGAAAGGAAGGAAAAACTAAAAAAAGAAAAGAAAAAGAAAAAGAAAAAAAACCTGCAGTTGCCTCTCAGACTGAGAGGAAAGCAACTGCACTCATTCTGTAGCCTACAGCAAGCAGGACTCACAGAAACTGAGAAAGCTTCTCCTTCCTCCAGTTCACTCCCTCCTCCTTCTCCTCCCACAAGCAACACTCCTCCCTCCCCTTCCCTCACTCTCTCTTCCTCTCTCTCTCTCTCTCTCTCTCTCCCTCTCTCACTGTCAGAAGTGTACCACAAAGTCAGCCAAAACAGTTCAAGGGGGCGTGAACTGCTCTGGAAGGTATAACCACCACTCGGCAAAACCGTGATTACTTAGACCTGGCTCAATGTGTATGTGCCTGTGTGTGTGTGTTCAGTGCTCCCCAACACAACTGTCAAAACAGCTCTCTTTCTCTGTCCCTTTCTCTCTCTCTCTCTCTCTCTCTCTCTCTCTCTCTCTCTCTCCTCACGCAAACACTGAACACTAGAAATAGACACACTCTCTCCGTCTACATCTGGACCTGCCCCTCCCTTTGATGAGAGAAATAGTAAAAATGTGAGAGGGGAAAAAGCCCTAAGACTTATACATAATAAGGAAAACTATTTGAGGGCTGAAATAAGAAAAGGAGAATTCCAGTATGAACAGCTGTTGGAAGCGGATGGAGCTGTCTTTTTTTTTTTTTCAAATATACTTTTATTGGTGACTGGAAGTTTTGTTGTTGCTCAACTGGTTTCTACTGCTGAGCTTGTTGTAGTAGTGGTAGCTCTTTGCCTTAGATTGTAGTGTATTCTGTCTCTCTCATTCCACTCTCCATTCTCTTTATTCTTCCCGAACAGAAACAATGAAGCATGTACAGCTTCATTATGTGCAAATATATTGAAAAAATAAATGTAATTATCATTTGGCTTATATTATTTATATATTAACTTTTAATTAATACTTAGTAATGAGTAATTTCAGTATGCATGCACCGTTTTGTCAGTAAGTATGAATCACTACCACCTCAGCAGGTGCCAGAAGGCTAGATCCAATAAATACACACTAATGAATCGTGGAAACCTTCTGTAATATATGGGCCTCAGTATGCTTCAGACCAAGTGCTTGACAGTGCTTGATAGCGACAGTGTTCGATTGGTAGATTTATTTGTACAGTAAGAGGGCTTAATCCTTTGTTGAGCATTCAGAAAGCTATGACTGGTGTATGTTATCATTTATTTAACTTTTCATAGTGAAAGTATTATTGATTATTGGATATTATTTGCCAGGATTTATATAGCTGGCAAATGCTGACAAGTACTAAGCTAGCTTCATTTATTAATAATAGGATAGAATATGCTTAATGCTATGTGTGGTTGTATACATCTTCATCTAAATAAAACTGACTGAATGCTGCCATTAAGGATAAATATTAATGGTTGGAAAAGATCTTGTAACTAACTAACTAACTAACTAACTTACTAACTAAAGTAACTAAATTGGCAATGGTGAAGCAGGAGAAAAGCTACAACAGAGCAGCTGCTAGAAGTGACCACAAAATTGGTTTCAGGCTGCTTGTCTGTAACAAGAAACAGAGGCTGCATCGGTGTCCAATGTATATCACTGCTGTGGACAGCAGGAGGCTGACAGCATTACTCACAAAAACCACCACAGCCAAAAAAAATCAATCAGTAAATAAAATAACTCCATACTCCTTCAAACAAAATGACCCCACCATTTAGGCATCCTGAATCCGTCTCTTCAAGCATTTATTTTGATCAGTGAAGGTTTGCAAAGCATTGTTCGCAGTTGGTTTCAGCACATTTTGTGTTACAGTGTATCCATTGTAATAGTTTGTAATATTACAGAAAGGAGAGCAGAATTAATGCAGGGCAGAAATAAGTCTGTGAGAAAGGATGTCTTAAAGACTACAAGTGTATGTAGCATTGGGAACTATACGTATTTTATCAAATGTTTTGTTGGTTGGTGAGAGACAGATGAGCCATACTGCATTTAGACTGCAATAAGCAGACACAATATGACATGTAGCTACTTTTTTTCCTACTCTAAGGGCTCCCCGCTCCATGTGAGACATAAAAGGGAGTGAAAGTTTTATATGGAAAGGCTCCATCTGGTTCAGTTTAGAGAGGCGAGGAGATGTGCTGGAATCAAAGGGGCACATCGCAGTGTCACGGCAAACCGGAACCTTTTAACATGGCATCGTCCAATAAAAAGAGCAGGGGGAGGGAAGAAAACCAAACCAGGGCTAATCTAACAAATGTGACCGTAACACACAAAATCACAACACTTAAAATGTATCTTCCTCCATCAGGCCTACAGTCTACATGTCCCCTTTTTGTACAAAAAGGTCAAATGTCAAGGAAATGTAGAAATCAGTTAAGTATTACATGATTATTTTACACACCGCTGCTTCCTCTTGTACTCACTTACATACTGCCTCAGTGCCTTTGACAGTCAATTGCCTTAATAGAGACGATGCTTCCCCCAGCCCAGAATAGCACCAGCTACTCCAACATGTTTTCAATCATGCACCAGGGGCTATCATGACAAGCCTAAAACAACAGGATACCACGTGAATGAATGGCGCAAGTCCAACTTCGACTGCTACTGCCTGCCGAGCTGCACGAATTGGAGCACATTTGGCGATCGTCCAACTTCCCAGGACCGTCTGGAACTGTCGGGAAACCCGTCTGTGACGAGGTCCCATCCTGGGGGTGCTGAGTCGAAACAAACTTACACCAAACCTCACGGAAATCTTAAGAAAACCTCTCACTTCCCCCTGTTTTTTGTCGGTTTCTGGAGATAATCACCTTACACTGCAAAATAATTGCCCGGTGGGAATGAGAGCGTCTCTGCTATCTGCAGGTAAAAAGCCCATCGCTGTAATACAGCACTGAAAGTTCCTCGTTTAACAACAGTGAAACGTTCCAAAGTCAACATCAGCAAAGCGGATCTCGGGTTCACTTTCATCCGCACAATTCGAGTTGGGCAGGTCAGCACCCTTATGCTTGGCTACCAGGGCTGACCGCTTCTCTAAAAATAGTGTAACAGCCAACTGTGTCATGGTTGAAATGTGAAGAGACCAGGGTGAGGTGAAGGATGGAATGGATATCAATGGGAGGAAGATGTTGACAAAAGGAGATTTAATGCTCATACTGTATGCTGAACTGCTAAACTATTGTTATCTTATCATCTTTGAGTAATATTACAAAATATGTGGCAGCCAGACTGCAAAGCAATCAGAAGAGCTGTAGTCAAAACCACCTCGGTTGAGTCCAAGTCTATTCCAACAGTGGACCCATATTAAAATTGGAGACTTACAGTTGCCCAAAAAAATCAAGACCAAGGATCTCTATGAACAATCAAAGGCTCATTTGCTTTGTGTGAGCTATTGTTTTCCCGTGTAGAGCAAAGATCCTGGAAGTTGCAGCAGCTCTACCTTGGCCATTGCACACCACTCCGATCTGATGCTTTGCCCCGGTGCTCATTGGTTTCAACTTGTCCGTTTGTGACCTTTCACTGCACAACCAATGAGATGTCTGTGACGCAACCCAAAAGTGATGAAAAGGATAAAAAGTTTCACGAACCCAAATCCTTCTTGAACATTGAGTTTTTATCCATCTTCTTCTCCAAAGGAAGACGATCGCCTGTTCCTTCTTGTATTGAATTACATTATTCACAAATGTACTTTGCTAGGTTTGTTGTTTTATCTTTCAAATTTCTTGTTGCTTTCCTACTGCCTGGCACAAGTTGGTGATTTTAAAGAGCTCATAACACTGATAATGTGTAGAGAGCCTTAGACCAAACTAAAGTGCTACAGCCATATTCATCTGAAAGATGAAGACAAAGGCATTTTCACAAGAACTGAAGATAACCTGTTGTTAAAATGCTTTGGTCTTATTTCGGCGCAGACATGAAAAAGACTTCACCGCACCTAAATTTAAGCTACGGTGACTATTCCTGTGTAGGCTGCTAAGCAAGGCTTCCCTATTCTAGGTTTCCAGCAAAGCCACCACTAAATATCTGGTGGTGAGGGAACGCATTCCAGCTGAGGGGAGGCAGAAGGTGGAAGTGGCAGTGAAGGAGGGAGGGATGAAAGCTGGGAGGTTAACACACTTGCTAAGCGCTGCGATCCACAGGCAGATTCTGACACAATAATTCAGCACTGTGTGTAACTGGGTACACTCAGTCCTCCTTCAAGATAATAGTCTGTTCTGTGCTATAACTTACAGCTTCCGTTTTCTAACAGCAGGTGTGTGCTAAAGTATGTATTCCCTCAAAATGTATTCCTTCGGGTTGAGTTTGATGCCACTTCTGTGATGCTAATGTCAATGTTCTGTGGTTTGGTTACTGTTGGAAAACAAAACAAGTCTAATAGCAGCTCAGTCCGTAGGGATAGCAGATATTTCTGGGTTATGGAATCAATAATGTCATGTGTTTATTATCTGTTCCAGGCAGTGGGTGGATGGTTGGTAACCTGCAATGGTTGATGTGTGTGTGTGTGTGTGTGGTTTATATGAAAGATACCGCCCGGGGTCACATGACGTCAGCACTGAGGTTGTGCTGTGGCTGTGAAAACAAACACTCCGGGGTGCTGGAGATAAGAGGGGTCAAACACCTTCCACCCTCCCGGCATACACACACACACACACACACGCGCGCACGCACACACATGATCACACGCAGAGTCTATACACATCCCCCAGGGAGGCGGGCTAGATAGTCACGCACCTGGCCCTGTCAGCACTCTGAATGCTATCAGTCAACCGCATGTCAGACAACATGGAAAATAAAACAAACACACACTTGCGCTGGCGCGTACACAACAAAAGGTGCCTGAGCATACAGAGGCATGCACAGCAGCTCAGTGAACACAGGCATTTTCCATTAACATACATCAAGCGTGACCAGGGAGGACATAAACATACATCCACTTTCATCCTCTCTCTGTCTCTCTGGTTCAGGATTCACAGATAGATTCCTGCTCCTAAGTCAACCTTTGGCTTCTCCGCGGTCAACCACCTATGCAAAAAACACGCATTCAACCAAAAACATTGGAGCATCATGGGAAACCTCTCCTCATCCTCTAGTTCACATCACATATCTTTCTATTCAATGATGAATTTTCAAAGACTTTTTATATGTATTCTAGGATGTAAGCCATGTATTACTGATATGAAATGAGAGAATCAGGATTATCAAAGTAACCTAAAGATATGGGTTTGAACTTAAGTCACTCGTGATTTCATCGTTTATATTCTGATGAGCATGCATGTGGGTAGCATGCATTTTCTTAGTTTCTTGAACGGTTACTGGCATGGATTGTTCTTTGACTGTGTATACTTGTGTGCCTCTAATACTGGCAATTAAAAGTACTCACATTCTTCACTCAAGTAAAACAACTAATACCACAACAGAATAACATTCCTTTCAAAGTTTGTGTAAATTCAAAAGTTTAATAAAGCAAAAGGGTAGAATTATCTGCAGTGAAGTGTACTGAATGTAATGAAAAGTACTGGAAGTAAAAGCATTTTGATCATGTAAATGGTATAAAAGTATTTCATGGTGTTGTATGCTTTGAGAAGCAGAAAAATAATGAAAACAGACCGGATTGGCAAGTAGCCATTCTACAATGTAAAAATACTGCATTACAAGTATAACATTACAAGTCCTACTTTCAAAATTGTACTTATTAGTGCAGAAGTATTAGTATTAAAAGTACTCATTCAGAAAAGTGTCTCCTATGATTATTCTTCCAGCTGATGGAGGCAGAGCTAATAATAAGTACTTTATACATTTTTGTGTTGTTAATCTGTAACAATGCATCATGTTTTATGTCAAATCGAATTTGCAAAGTAACTAATAACTACAGCTGTCAGATAAATGTATTAGGAGTGTAAAGCACAATATTTCCCTCTGACATGTAGGGGAGTAGAAGTGTAAAGTAGCAGTAAAGTATCTAACTAACAGTAAAACTGTACTGAAATGCAGTATGTGAGTAAATGTTACTTTCCACCACTCCACTCTTTGTTCATATTCCCCTCTACAGTGGTCCAAGGCATTACCAACATTTTGCTTATTAGGATATTTACCCTCAACAATCACACTTGTTGCTCTGTGGCTGTGCATGCACTTGTCCATTCACTATTTCTTTCTTATTCTCTTACATATGCATGAGATCACTCCCTCATTCACCTTCAGTGGCTTTAAATATCCCATTCATTCACTTATCAACATATGCATTGACTCACTTTACTGATTCATTCGCCTGTTCATTCATTCATTCAGTCATTTACTACTCACTTCAATAATTCACTTTCAGTAGTTGCACTTATTTTCCTTCCTTAAGTTTTCCAACTCTTTCATCCCATCACTCTCCCATTCACTCACTTAACGTATTTGCTCAGATACTCAGTTGGCAACCTGAAGGCTTCCTCTTGCATTCACGTCTTAACTCACTCATTCTCTCACCCTTTCACTTGGCTGTGTTCTCCCTCTGTTGCTCCATCTTCCTCTCAAGCAATGATATCAAAGTCTCTTAGCTATTACAAGTCAAGTAATATGCCACTTCTGGAGTCAGAATTTGGATCCAGAATTATGGCAAGAATGTTTGGGAATATCAGGAGAGCGGTTGACACTAGTTTTGATTTCTATCTCATTTTGTAGGAGGAGTGAAAACAAAACAAAACACATCATTCCTGTACTATGACACAAGGATAAGATGATACTGCAAAGGGGGAATGAGGGAGGAGAAGGTGATGACAATACATCATTTTCAAGCAGCGTCTCCTACATGGTGGAATGCTTACTCATAACTGCTTTACAGTTTTTCAGTGACAGGCTTCTATTCTAGATAGAAAATCTACCATATAGAAAGCCATTTTGGATGACATTTTAAGCAGTAAAGTAACCCTTAAAGTCAGCTCTTACACATTATGACATCTGCTCTTTGTCCTGTCAAATACAAACACCCAGCTTACCCGTCAATCACAAAACCATCGCTTTATAGTCTCCGCTGTCAAAACTTTCCTCACTTCCCCTCAGTAAAAAACACTGCACTTTTACACTTGACAAATTGCAAAGGCCAATGACTTTCATTCTTTGTGGCTGAGTTGGCGTAAATCAATCCCATTTATGACCATCACATTCCTTTCCCCTGTGATTCGCTACAGTCCCCCCCGCATCTCGATGTTTCCCATCTAGTGAAAGACTTGTGTCCAAGGCGAATCTTGGATTTCACAGCTGGAGTTGATAAAGTCCTGAAGTTCTGAATGGGACTCTTCCCTCAAAAACAACAAGCAGGAGAGAGGATGTAGAGTTGTCCCAAAGTTCGGGTAAGACGGAAACTGTGCTGGAGTCTCCAGCTGCAGTACAACGAAAAATAGGTTTTATGGAATAGTACATTTATGTTTTTGCCTAATATTGACTTATTACTATACTACTTAATATATACTCCCTCCAGTCATGCTATATCCCTCCAGTCATGCTATATCAGCACAGCAGTAATGCCCTGAATCAATGGAAAAGATAACTTAGGTGGTGCAACCCTCCCCACTGCTCTGGAGCTTAAAGAAGTGGCTGCAAGGTCCATGCACATCAATAACTAATTCAATTACAATGCTATTTTGTGCAAATGGAAAGGAATGGCAAGGGGAAATTCAGTCACATGACTAAAACAAACCCCAAGAGATAATGTGGCACCATCCTCCATTGCCTCAATGTCATTTCAAGCCAAATACAATACCAAAATCATATGACAAGAATGTTGGAGCACTTATTTCTATTGTTGGTGAATTATATTTTTGCTTGACAGGTCAAGCACAACAGTCATCACATAAAGGATGAAATTGCAGGAGGAAGTTTTTGGCTAGTGTGGCTACAGGCAGAGATCCAACAACAAAGTGAGACAGTGTCACAAGTGTCAGACGATGTGTCACATGATTTATTGTGGGGAAATGAGCAATTATGCTGAAGTATCTTTTTGGGTATTGTTACCCCCTTGTAAACAAAGAAATTGCATGATGGACAAAAAACAAGTATACAGGTTTTGAGTTTTATACTAGTTTTGGTCATATTCGGGTTATGCCACTTACATGGAACATAAAAAACCCTGGTTATGTAGCTCCCTTTATACATGATTCTAACAGTATCCAGGTTTGAGTTTCTGATTGTCTGGATGCAGGTGTGTCTCTGATACCCCAATATCTCAGCCACTATTATTTCTACATCTACTGACTTATTGTTTCATCTATAATCAGAGCATGAAGACTGTCACCATCTTGCTTGAGAGTCTTTGCAAAGTTGCTTCCAATGTTTCCTGTATATGGCATTTATTTAGGTGGCTCACCCAAAATACAGTTCTTGTTCACTGTCGGCAGCGAAATGCAGCTGAAAATGTGGACTGATTGTACAGTCAGCTGAAAAAGTGCATTCATCTGTGCCAATATTCACCAGCTCTGCCTAAAATTAGCAGTTTAACAACCTCTCAACCTGCCCCCCAAGGTTTCTGCACATATGCATTATGATGTGCTGAAAACTAAACCAATTTGAAAACTGATGTTGAAATGTTTTTTTTTGTTGTTGTTTTTTAAATGCAAGTCCACCTGAAAACCAGCCACCATAAAGAGACGAGAGGAAGACAAACTCAACTCAAGGGTCATGGCCATTCAGCTCCTCCAGAGACAGACTGCAGGAAACGCTGCATCAACCAGCAGGAAGCCCATCTCAGCGGTCCTCTCACCACCTCTTGTGTCTTGACTCCACTGGGGACAACTTTATCATGCTGTATTCCTATAGTGATAGCAAGTTTTACTGTGGGGGTCTAATAATGAAAATTCTAGAGTCAATTCAATGCAATTGCAATCATTCAATTAAAGCTTTTCATTTAGCCTTCATATTACTTTGACTGGAAAGCCGATCTAATGAACACGAGCATCAGGAGAACTTTGCACTCATGATCATAGAAAATGACTCCCACTAATATATTAGCACTACAGTCAACACCTTTACAATATCAACAAAGGCAGCCTGTTTCAACCTCATAAACTCTTGCCAAACAGACAAGTGTTCTTTATCCCTTGAGTAACTAGATTAAGTCTCATTACTTTCAAATGCGTGCTAAGGCACACACAGCTTTTAACCTCCATCCCCTGCGCAGTAAATAGGGAAAGCTTGTTGTTTACTGATCTGATAAACACATATTGGTGTCATCTGCGGCTGGCCTGAGGTTGCTTTGACTCGCCCTCATTAGTGCTGCGGCTCAAATAACGGCCGTTTTAACGCTGTCTGAGAGCGGCGTCTGATTAAAGAAGAGGGTTAAAAGCTGCCCGACTGCCTTCGGCAGCTAACCCGGCAGCTGGCACGCTGTCAACAGGTCCAGATGTTAGCATGATACTGTGCAGATGCACCTATGGGCTCTCGTATATACAGTACAGCACATACATAAATGTGTCCACTTACATGAAAAGACCCTCACAACATTGAATGATAACACACACACACACATAAACACACCAAAAAAGCAGACTGAAGCAGCCTGCATCTACTGTACAACATCTTATTATGTTTAATGCCTACTCCACAGCACTAGCTTGTTAAAGATGCCTTTAAACACAGCCTGCAGCACTGTACTGTACATGCTCACTGTCTTGTAAACTACACACAGTCGTTACATAAGTTTCTAAGAGCAGCTGGCGGGCGTCTCTGCTCTGTTTTGATTTATGATGCGATGAGGAGGGGGAGAGGAGAGTGAGGACAGTCATCTAATTGGTACACTCTGACCCACGAAGCAACATTTCAGGGGTTTTCTGAAAGATCCGAGTCCACCTCCACAGCCGGTATGAGCAGGAAGTGTGTCTACCTCTGACTGTATATGTGCGTGACAACACAGTGTTGGCGGTGGGAGTTCCTCTCCTCTGACACAAATGTGTCGGCGGTACATCCTGTTGACTGGGAGCATGTTGAAGCAGACAGGGCTTATGTATGGAAGCAAATTAGGGCCATCAATATTTTGAGCTTGTGAAATGATGTTCACAAATAATTTCACAGCCTGCCGTTGTATATCACCTTTTGTGTACATGTGAAAAAATTTGCATGCACGTATCTGAATGTGTGAGTTTGTAAAAAAGCTTTGCAGCTGTAGAAATGTTTTGTGCATGTGCAATTAAAATATGTGCAGGAATCTTTTCAACAGTGAGGTTTCACACAGTCTGAGAGACGGACACACAAATGTTCTATCTCTGTATGCGACAAGTTACAAGCTTCAAGCTACGAGTTACAAGCACCAATTTTGGCCCTGTTTTAACGCCTGTGCTGACTATTACATATCCTCAATTCCTAACAGGTAATAAGATAAGATATTGAAGGGACACAATTTTGCCTGGTTGACACCAAAGTCAGTATTATCCCACAACTAGGTTTCTTAAGCAACTTAAATTCATTTATTTAAGACATTTTAACTTCTTTCTCTCTCCCTCACCCTCCTTCCACACCTCCCCACCTCCTCCTTCCTGTCTCTAACTGCAAAACATCACTGTTGGTGACTCTGTGGCGACTCAGCAGTAGGTTCACACATGAAATGTTAAATATCTAATTACCACAGTGTGCCATGAAGACTTCTTATACACAGTTAACAAAGTGGTAGTGAAACACTGAGACTTCTAAAACAGCCCCACTGAGCAGATACAGTTCGTGACTCCTGTGTGTTTCACATAAATCTTGCAACAACTGGAAATGCAGTATTAATCGGGGTATTTGCTGCTGATTATGATTTTACACCTTGTTCATGGGAAGACATTAAAAGCAGAAACCTTTAATGACATTTTAGCTTTGGGTAGAAGTTGCTTAATTGGATTTCTTATATTGAAACAACTGTCTAATGCATGTTTCCATTTTTATCTTACAGATGTCCTGCTGTTCGTCTACTCTCCTCTATCAAAGTGGCTCTCTGTCTTTGGAATTTGGAAAACGTTGCTGAGTGTAAACAAGTGTAAAAGTAATACCACTGCACACATTGTGTGGGCATGTTTTCAGATTGTGGCTACCAATGTGAGGCTGGGGTTACATCAACAGTGCTGAAAAGCAAGAAGAAACAAAAGGACATAAAAGCCAAACTCGCAGCTGACAATAATTTTTGCAACCCCCAACAGGTTAAGCATAATCTATATACGACATCTACATGGTTTTCTTCCACAGATCTGAAAAAAAATCCTGATGGTTCAAATATGTACAGTGTGTGTATAGCAAGAGCTGGTTAATATTAAATGTATAAGTGGAATGAGTGCTGATGCCAACAATCTCTACATTAACAGAGTCTCTAAATCTCTGCTGTTCCTCTTTGCCACTTATCTCCTGCTGCCTCCATCAATCAGTGAGATGCTACCAAAGCCTTGGAGGCAACACAGTGTAACGTGTGTGTGCGTCTGACAGAGAGAGACACACACACTTCAGAGAGCAAATAAGTGTGAGAGAGAGAGAGAGAACGAGGAACAGAAAAGAGAAGAGGCTGTTTGTGTGGATTTGTATAAGAAGTAACAAAAGAGAAGTCAGCATCCGTGTGTTTGTGTGTGTGTGTGTGAGTGAGTGAGTGAGTGTGTGTGAGTGAGTGAGTGAGGGAGAGAGAGAGAGAGAGAGAGAGAGAGAGATAATGACAGAGACAGAGACAGCAAGTGAGTAGCTTTAATGTGAACAGAAAATGAGGGGTAAAAAAAGAAGATAGTGGTCTGTGAAGAGTGTTTACTCCTGTGTGTGGGTGTGAGGATGTGTGTGTGTGTGTGTGTGTGTAACCATGTGTGGTCCAGCGACTGTGTTTACACTCTTTTCTGTGTTTTCAGTGTGCTCGATGACAGCCGCTGAAAGCTTAATGGTGCTCTGTCTTGAGTGGGCCCTGGTTATTACAGGATTCTCTTGCAGTTAAATGGCAACATACACACACCATTTGATTTTCTGAACCAGGTTAACGAATACAACTTGTGTGACTGACCAGTATGGAAAGCAAAGATTAGATTGGATTATATGTTTAAAAGATCTCATTGGAGCTAGAGTTAGTTAAACTGAGCTTGTGAAGAAGCAAGTAGTAACAACATAGCAATCCATGAAGTCAAGAATGTTTCACAAATGTAACTGACAATTAAACCCCACTGACAGATTTAAAATTCCCCCAGTTACATAAAGACACTTTTAGAAATGCAGTTATCTATAGTGGATATCACAAGTTTTGCTTACTGCGGCAAACTGCCTTCATGAAGTGGAAATGTCGTTTAAGCAGAAATATATGAGTGAAAAAGAATGAAATGTCTAAAACTGAAAAAAAAAAAAAAAATCAACCAATTCTAAGACTAACAAAATGAGAAAATGATGAATATAACATGAATATGATGTGTATGAGAAAGACCACAGAATTACAGAAATGTGCTGCTGGAATTTCTTTGCAGATACATGGAGGGTTGAAATAAAGTGTGTTGACCATTGGGGTGAATAAGGTTTGAAACTAAACCACATTACTGTAGAGTTCAGAAAGCGTGAAACATAGCAAGTAGTCTCAGCCAAACCTTCAGATTAGTCATATCTAAGATGTTATATTTGGCGGTATGCAGCAATTTGAGACCGGTATGGACTGAAAACGAATGAACTTAATTGTTTCTTCTATTGCAGAAAGGTGGAAGAGGTGAGGATTTGACTGGAAACTGGAATCCATTTGGGAAAGTTTTGGATTGGATGGATAAAGTAAATGATATCCAAGTACTCGTGTTATACTCTTGTGGAAGGCATCTGTTCCAGATGAGTTTTGGATTGTCTTATTGTGAGACAAACATGAACTACAGTGATTATGACTGCAGACATCCCACCTCCTGCGTATGTCCTGTATTCCAGTGGTTAATAGTTTCATTCTGCATTTTTACTTTATTGTATGTCATACAGTGAAACCAAATTAATGTATTGTTACATCATCAAGTTCAAATCACCATCTGGATACTTTTAGTTCTTTACAAGGGTTGGTGGTGGTGTTAATAGGCAGCTGTTGACAAGCTCTAAGACTCACTGTCAGCTGTCAGATTTCTGCTGCCCTGGGAACAGGCGGGAAATGCTAATTTCACTGATCAGTCTATATCTCTACAGATTAAATTACTACATAACGAAGCACATGAATGCATGTGTAATCACCTTTTACACACGCATGGCATAAAGCCTCTGTATAGGTATCCGGGTCACCAGGCATTAGTGATCTCAAGGTTTCAGAAGCAGAAGGTTAGGATAAAGTCGGAAAACTGGGGAGGGAAATGAAGGAGTAGTGTTCTCACATCCCTTATGAACCACTGTTGAACTGCCCTTGAGCAAGACACTACATTAATGGTGCTAATTATCTTATTTGCCTTTTACTGAGCCCTAGAGTTCTGCTACCTGACCTATACATAACAGGTCCTGACAGAGTATTGCGTTTCGGGTCGGTTTCAGGCCATTGTTTTTGGCGACCCGACCCCAAGGTTTGGGCTTGGGTCGGGTTTCTGGTTTAGTTATTTTCAAATATAATTTTTTTAGAAATGTTGCTCTTTTGGTCTCTGACTGTGCCAGTCGTCATGCACGTCATGTGTTCAAAGTAGATATGCGATGCCCAGTGGAAGAAACAAAAAGACTGAACGTGGCCACTATGTTGCATTAGCATGGCATACCAACTCTACTGAGCCCCTGATAATTTCAGAATCTGGTGTGTTGACACAGGTCCTGCAGCTCAAAAGATAGAGCATGAAACCAAAAGCTTAATGGATCAGTTCCCTGTGTGGTGCAGTAGGTAGAGCATGACATTAACTCAGTCATGGTTAGAGGTTTCATTCATACCGGGGCCAACGGTGCTAAGAAGTCATAAGTTCATGGTGCAATATGCTTTTTTTTCCCATTTCTTCTTCTTAAACTACATCTACAACTTGCTCTTAAAGGGACAGTTCACCCCAAAATCCAAAGTACATATTTGTCCTCTAACCTGTAGTGCTATTAATCCATCTAGATTGTTTTGGTGTGAGTTGCGGAGCTTTGGAGAAATCGGCCGTAGAGATGTCTGCCTTTTCTGAATATAATGGGACTATATGGCACTCGGCTTGGGGTGCTAAAGCGCCAAAAAAAATACATTTGAAAAACTCAACAGCAATGTCTCTTTCCAGAAATCATGACCCGGTTACTCAAGATAATCCACAGACTTGTTGTGAGCAGTTTCATGTAGGAACTTTTTTCTTGATTTTGAAGTGAACTGTCCCTTTAGTACTTAAGTACTTCCTGCATTCCACACTATGTCACAATAAGAATAAAGCTTCTGTAGAGGTACTCAGAATCCTCCATTTGCAGGGGAGCATATTATGGTAACAATACCTGGGAGTGACAGGTTATATAGGTACATCTGTCATGTAATAGGTGAACTGTCTAAGAACTTTTCTACAAAGTGGTGCACAGTGAAAACACAAAAACAAGAGAAAGCACTGTACCAACTATAACTGTCATGGCTATAGCTGCCACGCATGGTTCTGAATGTGTCATTGACCAATCTGATGTTAATGACCCCTTTTAGCATAACTCAAAATGGCAATGAATCTCTCAAATCTGCATGTGGAGGCCAGTAATTAGTCATAAGCAACCAAGTCTGAGTGTCATGAAATCCTTCTCTGAACTCTGGGGTGGGGGAGGAGTAGTGGCAGTGAAGAAGCCATTTAGTCAAAGTGATATAGCAGTGGGGAACTCATGATTTAGCAGCGGAGTAGCAGCTGGCACTACAATGTCCCAACACTCACGTCCCGAACGCTACTGTGGATAACTACTGGCAAGAGTCAGTATCGGCACTTTTCCTTTACACAGATCCGGCAGCCACTTACATGTAAAAGTCATTTGCAGTACAGTTACTGGTACCATGATGTGATTAAAGGGCTAAATTGACTTTGAAATCATACCCCAGAGTAACACAGACTTTATTTTTGTCTTGTAGCAGTGGAAGTAAATCAAATTGAGGAGGAAAGAGCGAGTTGCAGAGCTGCCAAAAACTCCTAATTCCTTCCTACTTCCTTTTATTGGCTCTTTGCCTCCAGACAAACAGTCGAAACAGAAATCGCCATGTGCAGATCTGTCGGTTTGGCTCTGACACAGTTTAGACTTTGATTACACTGGGAGTTAAGGAGTTCTTTTCAGGGAGGACATATCTTAGGGTGCAGTCAGCTGGCTCGCGTCCAGTCTCAGGTTGTGATTGGCAAGAATATACCAATGCAATTAAATTAACACAAACAAACTTTAGACAGTTTCCACTCATCGATAGATAAACACAGACGCTGAAAGACCTACTCATCTTTATCACATTTCACATTTTAATGTAAGCGAAGTTGCCTCAACAGTTGTGGGTTCTGGGCCTCTTTTAGTTAGTTCTTTATTCAAATTCTTCTTTCAGATCAGACAAAGAGAGGATGAAAGGAAGGATGAAATGCTAAAACAAACCTCAAACCATGCCAGAGGTGATGATGGTTATTGTTAGATCACCGCCACATGTAACAGTTTCCACAGTCTTTTGATTATCCAACTGACAGCAGCAATAAGTCACTGATATCTTTACCTCACCTTGACCCCCCTTAGTGGATGTGAAGACCAGCATTTTCCTCTCTTATCTAAACTTTTGAGGATTTTTGGACAGAAGTAAAAGAGCATACAGCACACTCACAAATTACTTTAACTGGTCACTACACTCATTCAGTACAGTGAGGATGAAGCTTTGGTCTCTCTGTGGCTGCATTCAGACTTTATTAAAGAGCTGAACATGTGGATAAGTGCTGAGCGCCTCTAGCATGAAGCCCATTTCTCTTGCTCAAATCGCTCTGATGAAAACCAAACGGGGGCTGAGAGAGGCCAACGGCCAACCAGCCAGCCAGCCAGTCAGTAAAGCCCCCTCACCCCCCGCTACCCACCCCTCACCACCACATGCGCATTGTCCAATTAAGGTCTTCTACTCCCCGCTCTGTGCCCAGGCAGACTGCCACAGGCTGCCAAGCTGCAAACAGTCTGGTCAGGGGAGTTAATCTCGCTCTCTAGGCCTGACAGGCCATGGTGTGTGATGCTGCCTGCTCTGACACTTCATCATCAGTGGGTGGGCACTGGCGCGTGGGCACAGGGCTATAAAAGGCCTGGAGGAGTCAGATCTATGCCCCCCTACCCCTCCTACCACAGTGTTTACACCAACTGCCAGTCTGAGGAGAGTGTCTGGATGTGTTTGTGTGTGTGTGTGCCCTGGCTAGACTTTACACTTGCTGCAGGATTGTGAGCAGTGTTATAACATATTGCAGACTCCTGCCAGTGAACCATAACACTAAGCTGTAACTTCACTATAAATGAAATGTCGCTCTGCTGTGAAAATGGCCACGGCTAACAGGCTGGTAAGTTCGCTGCTGCATAATGTAACTGGGACAAGGCTGCACTTAAACTTTTTATTGAGTTATCTGTGTAAAGCAATTCTGCAGAGAGAGCCATGAAACATCACAGCACTAGTAAGTCAACTTAACAATACACTTTGTCATGAACCCAAGAAAATTAATTATCAAAATGGCCCAAAATGCCTTAAGTTCATTTCTAGGTAGCTGGATGAAGCGGTGGGGAGTAGGGGTGTGAATGGTGCAAGTTAAAAGAATAGTTCGACATTTCGAGAAATACTCTTATTTGCTTTCCGTTCAATATGAAGCTGCAGCCAGCAGCTGGTTAGCTTAGCTTAGCACAAAGACTGGAACGGGGGGAAACAGCTAGCTTGGGTGTGTCCGAAGGCAACAAAATCCACCAACCAGTAGGCCTGTCACAATTATTTGAGCTGACTGCAATCATTTTGCATAAACGTTCAAATCATTTTCATTCACCTTTATAAAAACAGCTGGATGAAACTAACAGAAATGTCATATTTCCATCACTATTGCCACGTCCGTTTCCATCGGTTGAGGTTTAGACTGGCACTCTTTTAATCACTTCATCTGGTTGCTTTTGAAAATAGCAAAATCAATTATTTGTGACAATTAATCGTCAGCTCACAAAACAACACAATATATCTTGTTTGTTTGATCCATAAAAAAACCCAAGTGTAAAAAAAAACAAGTTATGGTTTTAAGGCGGGCTATGTGCACGACTATTTCTTGGCCAGGTGCAGTGACTTCCTGAAGCTTTCAGCAAGTTGCCTAGCAACCTCACAGTGACTCTCATCTGAGTCACCTGGCAAAATATTCAAAACCGCTTCTGTGGTAGTTCCCATTACAGTAGGTGTCTCCAAGACCACATTTTGCCATGATGCCCCCCCTCCCACACACAAACGCTTATGTTACTATATTTGTGGGGACCCGCCATTGACATAATGCATTCCTTAGCCCCTTACCCTAACCCTAACCTAAACCTAATTCTAACCCTAACCCTAAAACCAAGTCTTAACCCTCAAACAGCCCTTTAAACTTGTGGGGTCCAGCATTTTGGTCCCCACAAAGCTGTCAGACCCCACAAGTATAGTGGGCTCCCAGTTTTTGGACCCCACAAATATAGTAAAACAAGCCCAGACTTAAAAGGTGAAATTTTACCTAATGTCTCACAGTGGATGGGGATGATTGAAACTAGGATACAGTGATCTGCAACTTAAATCGAATGTGGGCCAGGGGTGTAAAGTGGGGGGGGCCAATGGCCCCTTCCCTAGTTCCTACCACCGTACTTCCGCTCTTGCTTGGACCACACCCATCTTTGAATTCGGCCTTCATTTTGATCTCAACTACACACCCGTAAAGTTTTGGGACTGCATTTGCACAGTTGTGATGCTATTGCGTTGACAAAATCTGTCCACAGACAGATACAGACATAAACACCTGGCAACGTACTCAAAACCGCTTCTGGGGTAGTTCCCTCTACAGTAGGTGTCTCCAGGACAATAATTTGCCATGATGACGCACACACACAGACTCACCAGGTGTTTTTTTTTTTTTTTTTACATTATTATACCTAATATGCATAAGACTTAAATGCAGTCCTCTCAAAATGAACAGCTGACTGTAATAAATGTTATACATGTGTTCATGCTTTATTGCCATGCCAATAAACTCCATGCTGACAGCAGTGGAAACAGCACTGCAGCAGTTTAGCAGAATAAGTGTTGCTCACTTGCAGTGATTGATACCGCTGTAGGGCTGACCTGAGGGAACAAATCACTCTTCCATTCATTCAACAGACCAAATGCACATGTTATCTCAACATCAGTGGAGTAGGGCCCAATCAAAGTGCACTATTTGTAGATCAGTTTGCAGCCATATAGAAAATTAGCCTGTCTGAAGAGCTAGACGATGATGACAGAGTGACCTGACGAGGAGTCAGGTTAGCCTGCATGCCACTGCAATTAACAGCTTTGCTCTCTTGAACCAAGAGTATATCTCAACCTGATTTTGTAGCCAAAATATGAAAAGCTCTGGTCAATTTCTCGCAGGTTGAGTCAAAAAGACGCAAGCTCTTTTTTGTGGCATCTGATTTTGGAAGTTGGGTACCCTGACCCGTTTAGGATGGAACATCATTCTTAGGTTTGGTTTGACCACTGTACTGGCTCCAGGCTTGACTACTCAATGAGACTAAAAGAAGCCTGCCTCAAGCCTGACAAACACGCTCAGCATCGCTCTGCGTTATCTCATCCCGTTGCTGTAAATTTTTGAGATGCTGTCAGATACAGCATTGATCTCTATCTGCCTATTTGGTTTGCAGAATTTCCCAAAACCCTCTGAGAAACCAGAAACGAGCTAGAGCCGCCAAGACCGGCCTGGAGCAGAAACACAGGATGAAAGCCAGCCACAGGCTCACTTTTCTAACTTCTCGGCTACCGCTGTCTTTTTGTATTCATCAAGGGAAACAGTGGTGCACTGCAGGAAAGAGTTTTCCAGAAGTGACAGTGGTTACTGGTAAGTCACAGTCGGGTGCTAAAGTTTCCTACAGTCACTGTAATTAGATCAACAACAGAGGTGACAAGTATTCACATGTGTGTGGATGTACACGCAGATATTAGTATTATAATCTTCCATCGATAACATTAATGCCCTAACCTTAACTATAGGCTTTGATTCCACACGGCCTAAGGAAGTCATTACTGGACTGCTAGCTGTCTCTAACCAAAGCCTGCTGGTGATTTTATCTTTTCATATGCAGGGAGGTGGTGGAACAGGTTCTTCTCTCGGGTTTTTCTCTAAATGTAAAGTTAAGAGAGGTTAGTGGTGCTGGTGAGAGTGTAGGCTGTGGGGAGGTGACTTTGTCAAGAAGACAAGAAGCAATGGAACTAACTGGTGGTCGAGCCCAGTGGCTGCTCTGCTTCGGTGCTGAGCTCCATTTTCCAAACAAATAATGTCACAGCACCTGTCAGAACACATAGCACAGAGCTGAGAGAGAGCAGCGTGGCCTAATATAGTACATTCCCTTTACACATCTACTCTGCACACTTAATAAAGGAGAAATGGAAATGGAGTCAGTGGGGCATAAACAGTGTAGTTACTCTAGAAAGGGAAACAAAAGATCCATCCATGCATCCATCCATCAATCTTTTATCTTATACCCACTTAGCCTGTGAAGGGTCAAGGGGGGCTGAAGGAGTCGGCCAGCGGATTCTTGCTGTGAGTCAACAGTTATTTCCACAGTGTTTTACAAACCAGAACGTTTTGCATATACGGCATTAAAAAGGCGGTAGTGGGACAAATGTCATTGTCATGTGCTGTTTGGTAGGAGAGTACTGTTGTAGACCTGAAAAATGCAATAAGTGAAGTAAATATTGATTTTCTTTCACGTTTACATTTGGTGATTTTTAAATGTCAATATCATTTAATTAATGGAAGGGCTCCATTCACAGCATGAGGTTGATAGAATAGATCAGAGGGTGAAGGAAACTGGTACCAGACCAGCTCCCACCCCGCTCCCCAGCTCTCCAGTGCCTGGTGCGTTGAGAAAGGTCGGCTGTCAGTCCCACTCTCTCTCTCTGCTCCGTACCATCAAACCAACTCGCTGATTTATTCTTACCTGAATCAGAGACTGGGAGATGCATGTGAAGAATCTGGTGGAGAAGAAACTGCAGGATGCAGAGCGATCATTTCTGAGCTTTTTCTTCAAGAGAAAATTTAAAAAGCCATGTGGTTGCGCTGCCCTGCCACTTGGTAGAAAAAAATAGCTCAAATGTTACGTGATCTTAAAAATAACTACATGTATGCAATGTAATTAAGCTAATAGCTTCCCAAGACTGTGCACACAATCTACAGTTTACACGGACAAGAAGTAACAAGGCAGCAAAATATACATGTCAAAAATTCTGAATCAGAATATCGTCTGTATTTTGAAACACACTTGCAGTGCTTATCTTAACGCACGTCCCGTTTTATTAATTGCCGTGCTGCAAACGAGCTGTTGGATTCCTTCCTCCTTGAGAGTACCTGGAACGTGGATTTACTACCACCTCCTGAGCAGTGCCAAAATTTTTGTTCCAAAGTGGGTGGAGAACAGTGGGAAAAGCAGAACCTATGACAGGCATATCTTAAGGCTAAAATTATCTATACATATAAAAGACAGCTGATGTGACATTGCTGAGAGATTTAACACACAACATTGTATAAAATGCAAAGTCAGTTTTGAATTGTTGGACAATAAAATTGAACTAGCAGAGCCTAAATCATCCTTTATTTATTATTTAACAGCTTTGCTGTGCTTCAAGCAAGTAGGAAATGTATTAAATTGTGCTTTTGTCGTGATATGTGAAATACATACTTGAAATTCAGGCGATGGAAATGCAGCTATTGAGCCGGCCAAACTGTAAGGAGATAAACTGAAGCCCAGGCTGACTGTAGGTAAGGAGAGTCTGAGTTGGTGATGAGCAGCTCTGTAGATTATTGAGTTTTCTGGAGTGGAACAAAGTGCTTCACATGGTAGTTTATGAAACTGAACATCCACGGAGCTGAGTCATGGTTAGGCCTGAGTGACTGTTCAATGACTTGTAAAGAAAGTGTGTTTGTGAGCGAGTGCGAGGATTTCTGAGGAGAGATTGTGTGTGGATGTATTTATGTCTATATTTGTGCACGTGTAAGGACCTTTTTTTTTTTGTCTTGTGTGGGGGCACTACACCAGTTCATAACCTTTAATGGCTTTGTAATGACTCTGTGTACTGCCACAGAAAGGAAAACTGGAGCTGAATCCAAGCAGCGGTGGAGAGAGTTATGTCCTCCCATAATTCATAAAGAAACATTTGTTGTATTACCCTCTTTGAGACCCAGGATAAACATTCATCACCAGATCTTTGTCAAATTTAGTTTTTGGTTTAGCCTCAGTAGGTGGAGCAAAACAGTAGAGTTTACTTTGTCCCTTTTGTCATTAGATATAAGTGATATAATGAGCTCACCCTTTAGTAAGGTACGTGATTGGCTAAAAAAAGGATGGCGTAACATCCCACTATGGAAAGTAAGCAGGGGCTGCAGCATCCCGCCTGCCCAGCTGGAGAGCGCTCCCACGACTACTGGACTGTGAAATTACCACAAACACGACAAGAGAAAAAAAAGAAAACGCATATTTCACTGCCTCTATGTTGAAGGCCAGGAATGTCAATTTCACAAACAAACTCCCCTCCAGATTCTGCAGCGGAGAGATTGGGGCATTAGCCTTTCTGTGGTTTCTGCAAAAGGGACAGAAAACAAATAATCTCCCTGCCCTTGAAAAATGGGTTAGAGAGGCCAATTAGAAAACACAACTCAAGCTTGATGGAGATACCAGAGGCAGAAAAAGCGAGGTGGGAAGGTGTGAGGGAATATCTGGAAGTCAGGAGCTGTCAATCAGAATTTAAAAAACAGAAGGCGACAAATAAATACACAAGCTAGATAATGCAGTTTGCCATTAAGCAGAGCTTTGTTTAATAAACTGTGGACAACTGCAAGTAGAAAACTGTAATTAAATGCACATAAGGATTTTTATTCCCTCTCCTGGGTTTTTTTTTTTTTTTAACACTGTTGTTTTTTTCTTCGTCCAAGACATATTCTTTACATGCCCACTTGAGCGTGAGGTCAGGCGGTGAGAGAGGCCAGGTTTGGCTGAGCGTTCGCTGTGGGGACGGTGGGAAATCATCTCTCTCCTCATGGCTAATACACACTGGAGCCACTGTGCACATTTACTGTGAAATGGGCCTAATAGCCCAGATGAGGGGGGGGGGGGGGGCGCATGTGGATAAGAAGAGCGAATGCTATTGGCCTGAAGCAGCAGGCGATAGGCTTCCGAATATTTGCAGAAATGGGTCTGGAGCACACCTACTCATTATGGTAATAGCCAGCTCTTAAAGGCTGACGTATGGACAAATGGCTGTGGTGAAACAGCGCCGGGACGGGCGAAGGTCACAGAGTACATCTGCAGGATCAAGGAAGCTTCTGCGTATCCTGGTATGACCTCTTTATTCCATAGCAGTCATTTTGGTTTCCCTGTGATTCCTTCTATTTCATTTGTCCCACAAACAATTTCGCAAATCACCTAGTTTACAGGGATTAGGTTTCCACTAATTTTGTTTACCTGAGTGGGTTGAGCCTGGCAGCATGTCTACAGTTGTAAATAAGAATTAAATCAGCTTCATTTCTTCTTGTCTTCCATGTTTCTCATCAATGCAGTAATACCAAAGAGGATGATCTTTACAAAGATGATGATTATGACGATGGTGTGGCTAACTCCAAGGCACAGCTGAGTACAAATCCTCAAAATCACATTTAAAAATGCACAAGTTAGAGTTATGACTTTGCTCAAAAGCACTGTATATATTATAAGAATTTTAAAAAAGGATGAAACAAGAATGATCTGTAATTAGCTTTGTGGTTCCACCACTAATCAACATGGAAACCTGTAAAGCACTGTTAAATGTGGAAATTATCATTACAGTTGTAATCAGGACTGCAAACAATGATTATGTTTAATTATCAATTCATCTGCTGAGTAGTCTTTCTGTTAATAAAATGTCAGAAAATAGTTCATAGTTCAAATCATGATATAACATATCAAGCCTGTTGCAAGAAATACCGGTGTCCTGTTTGATAGCAACTTATGTTTTGAGCAACATATCGCCAGGCTTGTCCAATCATGTTTCTATCACCTCAGAAACTATTTTAAATCTTAGTGATGCAGAAACTGCTGCACATGCTTTTATCTCCTCACGCCTCGATTATTATTGTTTTAGCCTCTTTACACTGGCTCCCTGTTGGTTTTAGGATTGATTTTAAGATCTTGTTGATTACTTTTAAGGCTCTTCATGGCCTGGCCCCAGATTATATTTTTTATATTTTAGACCTTGTAATCCCTTATGAACCTTCACGTAGTTTGAGATCTTCGGGCAGGGGTCTCCTGTCTGTTCCTGAGTCCAGCTTGAAAACTAAGGGGGACAGAGCTTTTGCTATCAGGGCCCCGAGGCTCTGGAACAACTTGCCTGAAGAAATTAGGTTGTCTGAGTCAGTGTCTTCGTTTAAGTCTCTTCTCAAAACACATTTTTATCTGAAAGCATATCCTGATTTTACCTGAGCTGGCTGTTTATTTTATTGTTTATTTTATTGCTTTTGTCTATTTTATTTCTTTATATTTCGTCATTCACTGTGGTATTTTATTTCCCTTTGCACTTTGTACTTTGTTTTGATAAGTGCTCTATAAATAAAGTTTTATTATTATTATATTTTTATTGCCAGTTCCCAGACCCAAAGTGAGGTCTTCAAATTCCTTGTTTTGCCATACCAACGGCAGCAAATTCTCACATTTGAAAAATTGGAACCAGAGAATGTCTGGCATTTTTGATATAATTCAAATGACTTAAATGGGGCTACAACTAACAATTATTTTCATCACTGAATAATTCTGATCATCAACAGTGAAAAAAGCCCATCACAAAATTCTAGAGGCTGAGGTGACATCACCAAATGTCATGTTTTGTCTGACCAACAATCCAAAACCCTAAAATATTCAATTTACTATATCAATTAATTGATTATCACAATAGTTGCAGATTAATTTTCTGTCGATTGACTAGCCGATTATTCAACTAATCTTTGCAGCTCTAGAGTTACGATTAATGAATTATCAAAATTGCCGTTAATTGCTTTTCTGTCAATCGCTTATCAATTAATCGTTTCAGAACTAGTTGTAATGCATCTTATATCAGTTAGATTGTCTGGCTGAAATGACCTTTTCCCAAATCTTTATAATGCATCAAAAAAGAATCCTTTTACTAAATGTCCAAAATCAGATGGCACAAAAATAGAGCGTGTGTCTTTTTGACTCAACCTGCAAGAAACTGACCAGACCTTTTCCTATTTTGGCTACAAAATCAGGTTTTGATATATACGAATGCAAAGTTAAAGTAGAAGGAAGGCTAATGAAGGCTACCAGTCATTTTGGCCATGATCTCATAGGTTTAAGGTAACTGAAATGAATTAACGTGGCAATGATAGTGAAGAATGCTCCACCTAGCACCACTGTATGTGTCAACTGGGGGCAAAAGCAGAAATTCTCACACACAAGTTGAAAATCCACACCATCTGGGACACTCCCAGAAGTTACAAGTCAGGCACAAGCTCAGCAGACTTGCAATAACTGTCAGTGCTGCAGCGCTCTGGGCCTGAAGTGCAGGCTGCATGGAAAAACACAACTCTCTCGGGTCCATGTTAGCGGCTCTCAGTGGCCTGCCGAGGTGTCGCAGAAAAGTGAGAGCTGCTGCTCGGGGGCTCGAAGCCAGGGGCCGTCCAGTGGGAGCCGCGGTGAAGTCCACACATCAAAATAGTGTTGCTGTAAGCTGCTTCTGTGTTGTTTTTTTTTTCAAATCTCTGTCTGCATAGACTGTCATTCTGCTCCCTGGACAGTGTGGTTTCTGTTCTTCACTGCCTTTCTTCCTCTCTCACTTCCTCTCCCTCCCTTTCTATTTGATCCAAAGAAGAAAAGCAAGAAGAGACAATGAGAGAGGAGAACATAAGGTAAGAAAAAGAGGCTTCAGCCGGGCACAGCAGCGGATCAATGAAAAAAGCAAAAGAGAAAGCAACAAAGGCAGTCCTAATTTTGTCTGTGTGTGTTGTTGTGTACATCTGTGTATGTGTATGTGTCCATCTTTGGTCTTACTAATCGAATAAGCCTTTAGGGGTGTTCTGAAAACAGTTTGCTTGGATTAGGGTGAAGTCAATATCTTTGATTTCTTTTTAAATGTCCGTTATCCATAATGCCAAAAAAGAAAAGACAATTTTCCCTGTCATATTGGAAAAGATTTTGAAACAGCATTACAACCTTATCAAACCAGACCCAGTACATTCTTTAAAAGGTCAGCAGCTCTAGTCACCGGGAAAATGATTTGACTGCTATGCAGAACTTAAGGAATCAATTAAATCCGATTTAGTCATGAGAACAAATGCTTTATAAAGTGTACCAAAAAATAAAGTTGCAGATGCAAATTTGTAACCTCAATACTGTTTTGGTACTGAAATGTGTCAGTAGCACTGAGAATGCTGGAATTGAATGCCTGCTCATACTTTACTGATTATTTAATCAGACAAATGATACCCAGGCCTAGATTTGACAGACGATTTTTCGTTTGACCTCCATACCAACAGTGGACCGCATTTTACATCGCCAAACTCTAGTGTCTACTCTAGCATCATTTGGATGTGGAGGAAAATCTAATGCCATGATAACTTTATCTGTTTTATCCCTTGAGGGCCACAAGAGACACAATGCAGCACCAGCAGAACCAATAACTATAATGATGAATTAGCCAAAAACACCACAGAGGAGAAGGGCAAGTTAAAAATATAAACTTGCTTTCATTTGTAACTTTCCTTGTGTTTATCATACACAAATAGCAGAGGAATGCTTAGAGGAATCTATTTAAATCCATGTGGTCTGGGCATCCAAAGTCTGAAATCCTTTAAAAATATTTATTAGTAGGTGTAAAACTACGTGAATTACTCAGTAAAATTAATAACATTTAATAATACACAAAATGTAATGTAAATGGTTTTTAAATGCCAATTTATATACTCTCTAATACTGTCTTTGATACTCTCTAAACATCCACATACTTGATATGGTAATAGGTATATTCTAAAAACTAAACAGGCTATAAATAAGAAAAATCAATAAAATTAAAGAAATGAAATGAAAACATCACAACTGTACTTGCTGATGTTTCCCATCATGTCCCAGAAGGGGGCAGGTGTTGCAGACAGACTCCCCAGCAGTGATGAGGATCAGCATGGAATTCATTATTATCAGAGAAAAAAAGACATCATATATGTCATTTATCCCACAGCATGTCTAATGGTGATTATAGCCTATATTGTGGTTCCCTGGTAACGCAACTTATTTCTAATCTAGTCGTGTGACTCTGTGTGTGTGTGTGTGTGTCAGCGAGATCTACAGTAATGAGCCAAAAACAAATTAGGAAGTAATTTTATTGCATTCGCTTCTTTTCCGCATCATTTACATATCACATACAAAGAAAAATATGTTTTTTTTTTCTCGCCCTCCGAGCAAAGTAATCACCACTGATTGGGAGGGGATGAGGCGAATGACCTTTGTGCAGCGGCGCAGAGTGGGGCTGCAGTTCACTGTCTCCTGCAGCTGATGTGTTTTCTGTTATCTCACTGTGGACGGTTAACGGACAACGTGGCCACATTTTAAACGCATAAATCACTCAGCCATAAAATGAATTACTGCATGCATACGGAGAGTGTGTGTGGGAATGTGAGCATGCTGTGAGTGTGCGTTGTGGTGGTTTGGCCCCTGACTCTGGATTCTTCCCAAAGATTGTTCTTTGACAGGACAATTATCAGCCTGGTCTCCGGCCACCACCTGATTAACTGACGGAAATCATTTAGAAATTCAAATATACATTGCATCAAGGTTGAATTGATTCTGTCATTCTCACAGGAGCAATAAACATGTCACGTACGTTTTGACTGATCAGCTCCAAGTCAGAGTCCTCTCTGCACACAGACACGCATGCATAGACAATTCCTTTATAGAACAAAAATACTAATTACTTTGTAGTTCCTCCACACACACATGCTCAAAATGCTGCCACCAATAATTCATCCTCTCAAAGCTCCGTCCCGATTTTTAAGGTCAAAAGTCATGAGCAGGGTTCAGATTTGACATCAACAAAAATATACTTGTAAATGCTTTTAAGTGATATACAGTTCCCTTTTGCTCCTCAGCAAATCTGCCGGAGCAGGAGACAAAGCGTTAAGTGATTTTTCTTGTTCTTTGGCTCTGTCCGGGACGTTCTGCCAACTTGTATATGATTCTGATTATGGTGCTTGGACGCCGCTCTGTGTATTGCTGTTTATCCCGGCCAAACCTGTGTGCGCCAGCTATAATATTGTCCACTCTGGCTACATAACACAGCATGAGAAAGTCCAGCATTTCAGCCGGCAATGACTGATGTTTCTCCTGTGGCTCTTTTTTTTCTCTCCCTTTGGCCCTCGGCCTCCTTAAATGTACATGTTCACATTATGAATGTTCCTCTGACAGGCTTCCTCTGAGTGGCTTGCAATAATTAGATACTACTAAATTAAAGGATAATTACGGTTTCTTACAACTTGAGTCTTATTTCTGTAGTCTTGTCAACCATTTCCATCAGTTCAGTCAGCCACGTCACGTGGAATATATTAGATGTGAATGTGACAAGGAAATATTTGTTACAAGAAAAAGTCCTGCATTGAAAATGTTACTTGTGTAGTACCAAAAGTAAAAGTACTGATTATGCAGAATAACCAATTTCAGAATAATGTATATAATATAACTGGATTATAACAATTGATACATCAATGTGTAAGCATTACTTTAATGTTGCAGCTGAGAAAGGTGGGGCTAATTTCAACTACTTTATATACAGCAGGGTAGCTTGATAATATTAATACATCTAAATGTATTGGTTGATTATATTTTGTATCAATAATCTATATCTGCAAAGTATCTAGTAACTACAATTCAATTTTATTTATATAGCAGCAATTCATAACAGAAGTTCTCATTGCACTTTTCCTATAGAGCAGGTCTAGACCGTACTCGTTTATAATATTAATTACAGAGACCCAACAAATCCCACCATGAGCAAGCATTTGGTGACAGTGGCAAGGAAAAACTTCCTTTAAGAGGCAGAAACCTTGGACAGAACCAGACTCAATGGTGGGTGGCCATCCGCCGCTACCGTGTTAGGTTTTGGCTGTGAAATAAATGTAGTGTAGTGAGAAGTACAATATTTCCCTCTGAAATGTAGTGGAGGTGTAAAGTAGCTCAAAATTGTACTTAAGTACAGTACAAGTAAATGTACTTTGTACTGCATTTATGATACTGTAGCTGAGATTTGGGAACACGTTGACGTCTTTACAGTGAAGTCTGCCCGGGCAAGAAACACGAGCAGTCAGACAAACAGACAGGTTGTAAACATTTACAGTAAAATTGAAAGAGCGCACCTGAAAGGTCGGTAATAACCCCGCATTGCAAGAAATCTGTGTGCAAAACTACAGTAAGTACAGGAGATCAAAGTTGAATCCCAAAGTCAGTCTGTAAACTTTGATTTGGTTGTTTATAACAGCCAATTTGGGTAGTAATATTACAGTTCACTTTTGTTTGTTTTTTTCCAAATAAGTCTGGCTAACCTGGGGGTTTGTTTAAAAACTGCTTGATTGATAATTATTCCTAACAGGGACGATGGCCCAAACTATGAAAATTAGGCCACAGTTGTAATAAAACAGAATTATCCTTTAAGATCAGGGCTAGTTTGAATAAATAACCTCACTAAATCATCAGGAAGTTTCAAAGCAGCCAGGTAAAGAGGAGTAAAATTTCTCACTTCAGCTCTTGAAGACCAATGTTGAGAGCTAACAGAAAGGTAGAAGGTTTTTTAAGGCAAGGAGCAAATTAAAGCAAGCACAGGAGGAGAATATGGAGGGGAGAGATATGATTCAGCAGTGAGAGGGTGATGTGAGGAACGGAAGTTTGCAGCCGTTCTCTCAGACACACACACACACACACACACACACACACACACACACACACACGCTGATCTACCAATCAAGCAAGGATGGGAGATACCGCACACACATACGGCTCTCTCACAGGCTTCTAGCATCGTATTAACACATGAGTGAGGAGATTTTTTTTCTGCAATCCCAAAAATAACACATTGCGTAACACTTTCTCTCCCTCCTGCTCCTTTCCTCTAATATTTTGCTCCCTCGCGCTGTCTCTTTACCCATGTCTCTCTGATGGAGAGACTGTAGGTGGGATGTGTTGCATCCTGGCTTTTGATGAAATTTAGAAGTGCCACTTTTTTGCATTAGGCCAAGCTGGAGAGGACAGGTTATTGACTACAGAGTACAGAGCGTTGGCTAGACTGAGGGAAAGAAAGGGCTTCAATGCTACTTAGAACTGAAAAGGCAATCCTGAGTGTTATCTGAGCATATCCAGTGACCAGAAACTGAGAAAGTTATTAACTAAATACAAACTGAGTTACTACAACCTGGCCATTGGGACATACCGTGTCACTTCTGCCAATAACAAGAGAGCAACACTTCCTGCTACACTGCAGCTAGAAGAACCAAGTTCTTTACCAAAACAAAACTCAAATGCCAAGAATTCCACATAGTTTCATACCAAACAAAATTAAACATTTCCTTGGGGAAAAATATGACATTACCATGGTAGCAGCAAAATATGACATGAAAAAGTATCTGGCTCTTTAGCGGCTAAATACTCAACTATGTTCACCAGCTAAAACGCTAACTTTGTCTGCTTACTGTTTGGTTCTGGGCAAGTAGTTCACAGTGGGTTTATCAGAGCATTTTTGCTGACAACATCTGCCTGTTGCTGCTGGAAACAAGACAGTGCAGCTTTAATTTGTAGTATAGTGTATGATGTATATTGCATTTGAAGTTATTTAGTGCATATATAGTAATGCATTTATTGTGTTTTCTTACATTCTAAATGATTATACTTACATTTAAACCTTGAGAAACCTGCTTTGGCTATGCTGTACTCAATTATGGTCATGCTAATAATGCAATGTTAAGAAATGCTTCTACGGTGCCTTCAGGGCCAAAGGGAAAAGAGAGTGCGTGTGCATGTGTTGTGTTTGAGTCAGTGAGCGTGTATTCATGTGAGCTCACATGCCTTCATTCTTGTTTTAGTAGTACAAGTACAAGTGTGTGGCTTTAAAGTGTGTGTGTGTTCAAAGTGTGGAGTAGTCACACCAGCAGCACTGATTAGCGCAGAGGAAGTCAGACCGATATGCACGGAGAGGTGGCTGAGGGAGCTATCGACACTACACAGCTGTGAAGAGAGAGAGTTGCCCATGTTGAGACCGAGAGAGGGAGGGAGAAAGAGAGAAAGAGGAGATTTTAAATTAGACAGGAAAGTGATGACACAAACAAAGAAGGAAAGAGAGGGGTTAATGGACAAGTCACTGGGGCCTAACAGTGCCAGCACAGTCACTTCAGAGAAAGAGAGAGTCAGTGGGGATTTATCAGCGTAACACTTGAGAGTGAGAAAACGTGAGAGAGAGACTTGAGATAGAAAGACCGACAGTCAATGAGCTGTTAGCATTATAGCACTTGAGGAAGCCAGTGAGAGGGTGAGAGTGAGCATGAGTCACATGCGGAGAAAGTGAGAAAAGGATGGATAAAGGATAAGCTAAACTTAGTTGAGCCTCCTATCTATCAGAGTTTAGTGCTCTTTTAGGGAAATAAACCTTGATGTCGCATTATTCAGCCTTTAACTTGATACAATCAATTTTTACATTTACTATATTACTGGAGGGAAGGAAACAAGTGAGGGAAGGGAGGAGAGGGGGGTTTTGACGGCAGATGGAGCAATGGGGTGCAGAAGCAGCTACACTCAATGAAGTGAAAAAGACAAAGGGGAGACAGACACAGTGAGTGCAAGAACAATGGAGGTCGTACACCCATGGTCTGTCTGAACGGAGAAAGTGGAAACATTAGTTCAGGGTGATCTGAGCAATTTCTGTTGGACTGACAGGAAGTGCAGCAGCACAGAGGAAGACAAGTTATCCTTCATTGGTTGGCTACACATGTCCATATTGTGCTAGTGACCTTCACACATGTCACAGTGGTATTTTAAAAATAGCATTTCCCACAGTAAGTCAAACTCATGCATACTTCCTTGTATGTCTCTTGATTCAGTTTAAAGTGACATGCTGGACAAGCAGTCAGGTAGCCTGGCTTCGTTGAATTGCTGGATGTCTATGAGATGAAATAATAACTGAATTCAAATGTAGAGATATGCTACATGCTACAAATTGCATATTTGTTAAGTTAACAATATCACTATCAACAAAAACGTCTGATCCACTCTTTTTACATGTGTGCACAGCCACGGGGGTGGAGTTCCAAACTAAACAAACTTAACTAATCGAGTAAAATAAGCTTTTTTATTATTACTAATTATACATTTCTTGACTGCACAGCCATCCAAAAGACCTCTATGTCTCACACTGGTTTAGTAGGGATTTCCCACCCTAAATACCTTCCAGTATACAGTAGCTCTGTTAAACGAGTCCTGGTGGTATGAGGTGTGTGTCACCTGCATTTTGTTGTACTTAATTCTTGATTGTCGGTGATGTTGTTGTGGAGTACTTTGTTGTCAAAAGCCTGTCGTAATGTCTTTTTTGTTGTGGTTGTATTTTTCTGACAGTTGCCACAGACACAAAGAGAATTTCCAAAAGGATAATAAACGAAACTAACTAACGCCAGCATGGCAACATGCTCACAGCGACAACGCTAACATGCTGATCTTGATTGAACAGGTATACTGTAATGTTTACCATGGTCACCATCTTGGTTTCAGTTCATCCTGAGGTGGGACATGAATGTCTGTCCAAATTTTATGGCAATCAATTCAACAGTTGTCGAGACAATTCACTTAAAACCACAAATGTCAACCTCATGGTGGCGCTAGAGGAAAAGTCAAAGGATCATCAAAGTCAGTAGACTTCATCCTCTGGGGACCATGAATGCCTATACAAAATTTCATGGCAATCCATTCAGTAGTTGTAGTTCTAGAGCCACATGACTAGCATGGCTAAAATATGAGTTTTAAATAATGCGCTTTCCTGTTAATAATAACTGCACAGGAAGTGATGCCTAAACACAAGAAGGACTAGATAGCATAAGCAATGTTAGCATTTTCAAACATATATGAATAGACAAAGAAAAGAGAAACAATTAATCCAAGATGTAATCCAAGAGGTCAAAGTACCACGTGCCACTCAGAAACACCTCACGGATGCAAAATAAACTGTAAGAACCTTACCACTTACAACCACAACGGCTGTTACCATATTGGTCTGAAAGGCCTAAGGAGAAGTCTGAGAAGAGGATTAAGCAAAGGTAGGTGTATGACTGGAAAATGCTGATAGCTGTAAGTGATTCATGGTCCATTTATGCACTGATAAAACAAAAGCTGCTCTCTCTTTCCAGCACACAGCTGTTGGGTACTTACTTCCCTTCTTATCTGTCAGTGACCCGATAAGGAAATCAAAGGGGCACCTCAAGGTCGAAGCATTGTTTCCTCTCTTCACTTCTCGCCTTCACCAAAAATCTGTTTCTCTCTTTTTCCCTCCGTCCCTCTACAAGATGAGTGTTTCAGTGGGGTTTAATTTTTAACTTCATGATAGCTTTACCCTTTTGCCTGGTGGGTGGTTTTCATTTGTTGCCATCTGTTTTATGTGGCTTTCATTGAAATTACAAAGATCCCCCAGAAATCACATTCCTCTCTTTGAGCCAACTAAAGTCCTGCACTCTCCATACTCTGGTTTTCACTTATTGATTTCAGTTTTCACGCTGTGTTTTTCCTCTCTTTTCCATTCACTCTTACCTTTTGTTTACCTTTCATGATTACTATATCATATGTTTTCAAGGTGCAGACTCTTTGACTCCTACAGTAACTGCTAATGTTGGTCATTGTAAACTGCCCTGCTGCACTCATTGTAAATTTATCTGAAGAGAATAAGTTAAACGGCTAGAATGTTAAAATATAATGTTTCAGTTTCTACCTGGCACTCTCTCTTCATCTCCTCAGCTTGTTCTATCTGTCACCGTCTGTGGTTGTTTGAGAAAAGACACAACGTTGCAACCCGACTCACTGGCTCTCGGTGATTTTGAAAGACTGGATGATTGGGGCACAACCCGCTCATCAATCACCAAGCCTCGGTCAGAGACATTCCTGCTGTAAATATTAGGTGATTCAATATTACTCTGCCCTCATTATCTGCTATTAGGCTGGGAAGGAACACACAAACTCTGACTCTGTGGCCCCCAAATCCTGTCTGGGCCCTAGATGAGGAAGTAATCACTCCACTACATCGTCTGAACATTTTCAATACAAGTGAGGGCAGCTAACCACCAAAACCGCACCAGAATGAAAAGGAACAAGTAATGGGCAAAGTCATTTGAGTTTGATAGTTGCTTTCAGCTGTTCATATGCCTTTGTACCATCCAAAGGCACTGGAATCATTATAGATGAGTACACACACTCCCTCCACATTTCAAATATCTACATTTGTACGTATGAGCATCGCTTTAGACTGCAGTTTGCCCCCAGTTCCCTTTGATGCGCTCATCATTCCAAGCATAAGGATCTGCTGGCTATCATGTACGCATCTTTAAGCACATAAACAGTTGCACTTTTTTCTCCTTGTTGTTTTTTATTCTCCCAAACAAATGTCACCTTGGTTCTCTTTGAGGAGGACTGAGACTTTTTTCAGGCATCCCAGGTAATTCGGTGCCTGGCAAATGGAGCAAATGAAAGGCGTGAATACTCCAGAGGTGAATATAGAGTATATGCTTGGTATGAAACACACTCCCACGCTACAAACATTTTTCAGTCAAGATCAGTGTAGTCGAGTTCAGATCAGGTCATATCAAATGAACTGAGCAGAGACAGAAGCAGCTGTGAGATAGCATACAGAGAGCTATACAGATAATACAAATACACATACACATCGTACAGTTGTACTTGAGTGGTGGTGCAGTAGGGATGACTTGCAAAACACTTGGAGTTGCCCACAGCGACCACACACACACACACAGACACACACGAAGAGGACATGTTCTGGGGTCATTCATCGGAGTGTAATGACTTTGCTGCCCCCCGGTGCTTTCTGAACGGAGCAATCCTCACTCATTAATATTCATGAAAAATTGTGGCTAGTCGCACCCCCACTGTGTGTGTGTGTGTGTGTGTGTGTGTGTATGCTCTAGAGAGAAGGCTTAACGCACCCACACGTGGCAGTTATTTCTTGCTCGGCCTTTGAGAGGAACTGTTGGTTAAATTTAGATTTTGCCAGCTTGAAATATATAATATTCAACATTCAATTTGAGTCTCGGTGTTAGAAAAGGATCAGGCAGCAGGGGCTTGCAGTGATATGGGAGGATAGTTGCAGGATCAGTGCAGCATGGGGTCAGGGTGAGGGATTAATACTACTGCTGTGGTTTCACACACAAACACAAACACACGTGACCCATTATTCTCCAAATTTGCTGCGCACTTCCTTTCCAACAATATATCCGCGGATTTATGAGTAGACCTTGAGAACATGTAGCTGATTGTATTTTTATTATGTTTGGACATAACGGGAGATTTGGTACAGGAAGGAGTGTATAGCTATGTCCATACAATAGCACAATGAAGTACTGAATCAGACTCACTGTAAGCAAAGGGAAGCAGGAGATCCAAGCAAAAAAAACTCAATCTCATTCATGGCTTCTTGTATGCATTCCTGGACAGAGATTTTGTGCAGGTTGCATACACACACACACGTCTCGTCTATACACCACAGCCCTCATTTTCATTGCATTAAAATTAAAAGTGCAATTAGACGGATCATAAAAATATAATAAATAACTGTGTGAGATGCATAAAAAGAATTGATTGGGAAACCCTCAAGCAAGCAGACAAACTAAGAAAAAGCTATTACCAATTCATACAAAAGTAACGTTGCAGTGAAAATAGCCAAAATCAACACACATCTCATCAGTTTTTAACCATCACCACGAACGTCCTGCTTCTCAGGTCGAGCATTCTGTCGTGATTCTGTTAGCAGCTTACCTGCTTGGCGTGCAGATCTGCCTTGGAGGGCATGATAGGGCTGGCAGCAGGGGTCACGGGGGCACTACGGCTGCCCCCGGCCAACACCGCGCGCACAGATGCCATCCACTTCATAATGGTGAGGCGGGTGGGGGGGATTTCACTCTGACGTGCCCCAGAAAAAGGGTCCGGAAGGGGATACAAGAGTCAAACGGAGCCTGGAGGTGGATGGAGAGAACTGCGTGGAGAGATGCAGAGTCCGGAGTGTACCTCGGGGTTTCTGTTCACCAGCAGGTTTCTGAAGCATCACAGAGGCTTGCGCGGCTGGTCTGCTGCCACCTCACACTACTCCATTCAGTCTCACTGATCCCCCTAACACACACACACACACACACACTTACACACATACATACCGTTACACACTGACACAGATCCAACAGGCAAGCGTGCACACTCTTACAGAACATACAAGCATACAAATACACACTAATCCTACACGCACATAGATACATGCACACACACCCTACCCACCCATCCACTACCCACAATCCTTCCCCCATCACTCTATCACCATCTGTCACTTTCCCCAATTCCCCCCCTTCTCTCCAGCCACATTACTTTAGCCCTGACTTGCATTCTACTCCCCACACACACACACACACACACACACACACACACACTCATTCACACCCCTCCCACTGGGTCCCATGGCCATCAGACACAGCAGAGATGGATGGCTGGCATTAGTCCATCATTAGTGCTTCATGTAGGCTGAGATGTATATCCGCCTGTCCGTCTGTGTTGGAATGAGTGTTTGATGGATTCACACAGAATTACTGCCGATCAATTTATGGTTGGATGGAAGGATTTTCATATATACTGCAGATTTATACGTGGTGGGATGATTTGGATGCATGCATGTGGATGTACAGTACAGTACAGTAGATTTATAAAGGAGTGAGAGGAATGGATATATGGGGTGGTGACCTCTGACCCCTGGATGTCACCATGAAGGACCACCAGAAGCAGCAATTGAACCGTGAGCAGGTGGTCAGTTGTAATTGTGTAACTAACAGACTAATTAAGCTGAAGGGAGTTTTGTTACCTGGTAGCAGGAACTGCATACCTCTGGTCAACTTCTGATTTAGGAGGGATGGGAGTGATTAGTGGCTACAATACAGTCTTCCAATATATGAAGAGTTTTATTCCAAAATGCTAAAAGCCACTGTGTGTACAATTTTTATAGAATCATTTTATCTTTCAAATTATTCTTACAGCATTTTTTTGTTTGTTTGGTGAAAAGTGGCTTATGTTATGCACACTGACGTTTCAGTAGCATATGCTGGTTCTAATGGAACGTCACTGCTGACTATTGGTATGCTGCTGCCTTTTTTACAGGCATATGCCACTTCAAAAAGGTCACTCCGCTCCAATGACAGATACCACTTTCCAATAAGACACCAACAGAAGTGCCAAAGTCAGAAATAATCAAATTCTACATAAAGTGGCTTTCATTTTCAGATGAGTGAAAATCATAACAGGAATTAATCACTAATATCTGTAAAAAATCATCTCTAAAAAACACTTTGTAAGTAAAAAAAAAAACAAGGAGAAAAAAACATCAGAACTGTTAACAAAAACAGTCTTGTGTGTTACCGAACCGCCGCTTGTGGATTCCAATGACTGAAAAAGTATAACAAAACTTAGGTACCCAGTGGAGTTTCCTGCAAAAAAATAAAAAATAAAAATGCAACAGGTCAACATCCATACAGTAAAACTGGACGAGCTGCCTTTTAGGCCCTTCACAAGTATGCCACTGAGGATATTAATCAAGACTCTGATTTGTCTTGTTATAGCTGTAACACCAGAGGGGAGTTTCTCAGTGATGTGGCTTCATCAAAGTAACCGCAATAATAGTAAAAAAATGTTTTTAAAGATATTCAGGGTTTTATACAGCACTTACAAATGGATGTGAACAGTATAAGTAGATCTCTTGCCAAGGAGCACATATGTACAAGAATAGAAACAGGAGGAAACATGAAAAATAGCTCTCTGGTTTACATAAGATTTGGTATAAGAGGCAATGGGAATAATCAGAACAAATGGAATGCATGTTTGCCAGATTACTTGGAGTTAACTATGCACTTATTTAAGTCCTTATGGCTTGGCCTTTATGAAAACCACCCTCTGATCCCACAAGACAGCGCTTCATGTTTTTGAAGTGACAATCCTGCAGATCAGAATAGCAGCACATGGTAACAAATATCACAGTGTTGTACATTTTGAAAGAGGATAATCCCCCGCAGGGCTTTACAAGGGGTTGGGCGGTATTATTGCTGGCTGGAAGACACCCTCCAGACGAAACATGGAGGGGGAAAGTGTGTGGCTGTGTGCATCCAATTGTAGATGTGTGTTGGTGTGTGTCCACCTCGGCCTCATGCCCTGGCTGGGAGGGACATGGCCATATGTGGAGGCCAGGCGTCCGTCTCTGCTGGTGTCTGTGTGATACTGGTGAGGATATAGCCAAAGCTTCGACTTAATTCATCTCTTAATCCCCTGTCGCAGTGTGGCATTGCATATGGCATGGTGTGGGTGGGGTGTGACAGAAACGTTGCGATTGGCTGCACCTTCAGTCTCAAGACAAAAGCGAGGTTTGTGAAAGAGGAAGGAGAATTAATACATCGAAGCGGATACAGAGATCTGAAGTGACAAGCATAGCCTACTTTTGATGACTGGTGAATCATGACTGAGTGTGTGTATATGCATCTTTGTGTGTGTATAAGAGAGTGTGTGTGCATCTCCAAACAAGGAACTCCGTGCCTTTGGGGAGACATCAACTCTGTCTAATCTCTGACTGCGAGACATTTCCAGTAACAGACACTGAATCATGCAAAACATGTCACTGAGCCAGGGCCTCATCTGCAATGCACTCTGCTTTCATGCCTTGATTTGTAATGAAACTTTCCTGTTGCTGTAAGGAGTTCAATATTACACTGGGAAGGATACAATTAAACCTCAGATGAAGCAAAACCCAACAATGGCTCTGACATGAATACAGCCAGAGGCAGAGTGGGTGGTGTGCCTGTTTGGGTGGATGGTGGAATGGGAAATAAAAGCAGTGTCAGTTGTGGTTTGTGAAAGAAGATATTATAATAATTAATTGAGACTCACATGTTGCTCATCCATAAGATTAAGTCACAGGTTTTTCAACACCCAAAAAATAATAGCAAATAAGATATTTTGAAGAGATTGGTTATAATGCTTTGCATAACAATGATAGTCTAACAAAATAATTTGTAATATTATGTAAACTGCTTTATTATTGATGGAGAGGACTTTGTCATAGTGTTTTCAGCCCTGAGTAGTGTCTGCAGCTTTCGAGCAGCCAGTAAGTAGCCTGTCAGACGAAACCAAGGGCAAAAATGTGCAGGTACTTACTTGATACTTACTGATAATGTTGCATTTGCATCTTTAAACATAAGAGCTCTGTCCTTTACTGTCCTAGCTTGCATTGTCAACTGAAAATCAAAATATACAGTCAATTTGACTATTTCTTCCTGAAAAACAGGCAAATGATGCTGTCGTAGGGTTTTCAGCCCTGAGTAGTGTCTGCAGTTTTGGGCCAGCCTGGTAAGACCTGATACTTTCTGATAATCTTTAATACAAAGAACACTACCCTTTGATGAATTTTGTAATTGTATATTGTACATTATTATTGTATTATTTATTGATTGTCAAGTGTAAATCAAAATAGAAATTTAATTATTTTTTCCTCAAAAAACATACAGAGGACGTCGCTGTATTTTTTCAGTCCTGAGTGGTGTCTGCAGGGTTAAGACAGCCTATGTGTAACCCCATTCCCTGCTTCTAAAGCTTATTGTTGTAGGGACTAGGGAGTGTATTAACATTTTTATCAACTCAGAGCTTCTCTTATCTGGATTATGACGGACATTTAAGAGGACACTTTTGAAAGAGATTTTAGTGAGTAAATCAAACTAAAACTATAGTGGGGGGCTGCAAATATAGGATTTAGAAAACTGCAGCTAAATTCTGACTACAACAGACTGAAAGCTGCATTTCATCTTTTATGAAAACACAATCAGCCACCACAAAGCCGGACTACAGAACAGAGATCCACAACTTTGTTCCAAACTTAAACATCAAGCTTCAGAGTAAACCACACTCCCTGCCACAACAGGGGGTGAGGAGGATGATGGAAGGGGAAAGGATACCGAGGTAACGACAGGCACAAACACTCACACAAGCAACAAATGATCTTTTATCTCAATATTTTGGCAATAATGACCTTTCATGTCAAGCCAATAAAGCAAATTTAACTGAAATTGAGAGAGAGAGAGATGCAGAGAAAGAGGAGAGGGGAGAACGGGCGGAGTTACAACCGTTTGAACAGCAAGCTTTGGAAATCCTCCACATTCCTTCCTGCTCCCACATCCCTCCCACATTTTCAGCGCTCACTCCGTGCTGAAATGCCCCAGTGGAGACGGCTGCTTTCATCCAGCTCCAAGCCGCCCGGGACAAAATCAAGAGGGCTGTAAATGTCTCGGCGTGAGAGAGGCATTAAAACTAATTCCTCGAAGACAGAAAAGGGCTTTTCCAAAGCAGGCGGGACAGCACTCCGAACTCCACCCTTGGACACAGCATCGCTGCGTACAGGGACAGTCGTCACCTACAGCTGTGGCTCAAAGGCCTTTAGCTAATCCAAAACTTTGCTTATATGGAACAGAAGTGAATTTAATGCATAGGGAATCTTCATTGTTCAACAACCACGGTTTTGTACAATTTCGAATGACATCTGACCCTCCAACATCCACATTGCAGATCTGAACAATGTGTTTTAGAAATTGTAATGACAAAGTGTCCCATGCCTCTACCTTGCACAAATACCTCTCCAAAAAAATCTAAAAACAATATCAAGGACTGGGAGCTAAATTCCTCTCAGATGACACGAGTAAAGTGGCCATCACAGAAAACTGTATCCTCGATGCAGACTGTTGCCATTAGTACCTGTCAGGCTGTGATGCAGCCACACTGTTACATTGAGGAGCCAAGAAGAAGCAAAGAGAATAAAGTCAGGAAATCCCAAAGAGCGCTGGGATATAGAGAGCTGTTAGCCTGCCTCAGTGCCCAGTTTGAGGTCTCTGTGCTTGTTGTTTCCTTTGTTGAGGCTATTTTCACTCTTACCGTAAAAAAAAGTAAGGTTAGACTTCCGTTTCTCACTGCAGCTGAAATTTTCCAAAAAGGAGCACACGTTTGTCTTGTGTCTGTGTTTTCAGAGAGACATTCATCACCTGCGTAACATAGCTTGCATTGCAAGAGTAAACAACAGAACTCATTTCCCAATTCCTTTAATGGGCAATAAATCAGCCATGTCACCTGAAGTAAAATGCAACCTGTCACATCATCTACACGTTCCAACAAACAAGCCTACTGTATATTTAAGGCTGAAATGGAGAGATAAACAACTCTCGGCTTACCAAGCAGCGTGACTGGTTGAAAGGCAGCACAGGTGGGACTAATTGGAGGATGACATACAGCAGGGTCAGGACAGGCCACTGTTTTACTGCACATGAATATTGATACGGTGAAGTAGAAGGCTCCATCAGAACTGTTCAAATAAGTAGTGACTTTGATGAGACGACTTCATTTGGAGCGGGAGGACTGGTGTTGCTGCAGTGCAGTGCAGCTTGGCTGGAGCTTTGGATGGCCGCTCTTATCCTCTGCCAAAAGATCCAGGGGCCAGCAGGGACTTGAGACGTTTTTGGAGGGCTTTTTTTTTCCCTGCAACAGCTTTTTTGGAATGAGGCAGATGTAAACAATTACTGAGCAAAACGCTTATGACGGGGAGGAAACAGAGGGGGATTAGCTGAGTTTCATCTCCAGAGTTTTGGCATTAATAGACACACAAGCAAAAGCAGAGATGCTTTTTTAAATTAGAGGGAAAGGACCCCCCTTCACATATACTCTTCAACTTTGTAGCCCACAGATTCTGGTTCGGTCAGAACAGCACTGCTGTGTGTTGTGTTGAGACCCCCCAGTGAAAACAGGCAGAATCAGCTGTTTCTCGTCACATGGGGGATTGTGTCAATCAAGCTGAGGACTGAGTTAAGAATGTCACAGAAATTTTGCATTTGTGGAAAAACATGGCGTTTCCAGAAGGACAGGTCTGATGATTTACCAACTTGATCCAACAGTAAATCCTTCTTCTGTCTCTCTCTCATGATAGAGATTGAAAAAAAAGGCCTGCACTGAGGGCAAAGAGAGAGGAATTAGAGAAGTGAAAATGAAGGAGTGTAAAAGGAGAGGAAAGAAGGAAAGGGAAGAAAGAAGGGGGAAAAGAGAGGAACTTTAAGGACAGATGGAAATGTTACATCCAGTGATATAAGAACACTTCCAAATATCCATAAATCTGGATATCAAATTCAGTCAAGCCTATTCATAATATAATATTCATACAGCCATACACCTTTGGGATCAGTGCAAACCTGAAGGTTAGATAAACAGGCTTGTTGCCAGCAGGTTGCCAAGTAAACCAGCAAAACGCTGTGGTTGTACAGGACAGCTCACTGTAGCTGTGAAATAGAAGAAGTGCCTTCCCTGATTTATACATACTTGGTCAACATTCCCTGAATACACAGAAATTATAAAAATACAAAAAACACAGATTTCTTTCATCTTCTTAAGTGGTTGCTGAGCACAACACACTCCCAGAATAGATTTTGGGTAACGACTCCCCACGCTGCCTGAATAATTTATCCCTACTTTTCCCTAGAATAAGGCTGGGAAGTTTCTGCCAAAAATAAAATCTCTAGTAAACACGAGCTCTTTCATATGTGTGTGTTTAAAAAAAGAGAATAAGTGGGCATTACAGGGTAGAAATGCTCCCTGGCATTTTGGCAACCAGATGTCTGGTTTATGACACGATAGGGGAAAGGAGGCAAGGAAAGAGGTCACAAGGTACATCAGTGGACAACAGGAATTACAAGTAGGCCTCTGAAATGTCTGACACTGTACATTTTGTACTCTAAGTGTGTGTTGGCAGGGGTTTCAAAAGCACATGAGATAAAGGAAGCATGCCAGAATTATTCGCATTCACAAACACACACACACAGGAGTAGGTGTGTGTACTAACCACACAGATTTACAGTTGGAGCTGTAGGCAACTCGGTGAGTGGCAACAGAAAGAGATGTTGTGTCAAAACAGAAGATGAACAACACTACTGCATTGTTTCATTGCCAACTTGGACTGGTGCCATGTGTCTTTCTAACACCCGTAATGCTTTGACAGTAAATCTTGTCTGATTGTGAAGGCAACATCTCGTCAAACAGGTCTGCTCTCTCGTCGCATTGCGGAAATTACAAAAAAATGCATTGAGATAATTCAGCTGGAATGCAACAAACATTATAAACTGCTTCCTCTGTGACTGAAATGTGATAAGAGTGGGAAACTAATCGAGTTTCAGGTTCAAAAGTTCAGATTCACTCTATTGTTGGCAATAATTTACCCAAGTGAAGCGCTCTACCAGTATCAAGGGTGCCTCTGACCTTTGTGGAGCTGGGAACTTTGTTGCTAAGGTTTAAGAACCTAAATTTAAGGAGCAAATTTAGACTTGGGCCCAAATTGTTTCAGTTTGCAAATTGTTTGTTTCCTCTCCATTGTCTCTTTCAGCAAACATTACATTTCCAAAATAGTTTTATTCCTCCTATTTAAATAAAAAGCCCCTTTTTATCTCCTCTGCACTAACTATGAAAGTATCTTCATAGACAGTATTTTTTATATCACTTTTCTTCCATGGTTTATTACTTTGCAAATAAACTAATTCTGACCAAATACAGTGTCTCGAGGTGGACTGTGGAGGCACTGCATGCTTGACTGGTTTTTCCATATAGTAGAGCACAGGGATTAGACAACCTATCCCTCTACTGTGCATTACAACTTAATTAATCATTGTGCAGCCTGACAATTCAATTATTGTTCATCTTGTCTCTTCATCCCCCTGCTTGTTCCAGAAGCCTCTGTGTCCTTGTCTGATTGGTTGTTGTTTGGTGAAAAGGTGCACCGTGTTTTTAAGTTGACATGCATGCTCTTTTCAGCAAAGCCCTGTCAGCAAACGGGGACAACAATCACTTTTAAAGTTTATTACTGTATGTGAAAATAAAAATGAAGGGTTATGAGGGCACAAAATGTTGAAATAATGACACATGAATACAACGATTGTCACCCACAAACCACCATATGTGGTTTGTAGGAAACATATGACCCAGGGCTCTTTCCATTATGTTGTGGCTGAGTGTATTTTTGATCAGATAACAACTGAATATGCGGCCTCAAGCAGTAGTAATACTTGGCACCATGCAAGAAGCCAACAACCGAACAAAAAATTAAATGCCAACATAACACAAACCAATGTCAAAAACAAAATGTAACAATAACCGATGGGTGAAAGATGAACTGTTTGGTGACAGGGGGAGGAAAACGGAACTATCTTCTTCTGAAAGGCCCATTGCCAGTTTCTAGCAGGGGAAAGATGCATGCATGTTGCAAATTATTTAAAATAAATTTATGGTAGTTTTTTTGCTAAAATGCAGTGCAACTGTATTATTTTATTGCTCCTGCAAGTGTAAATAACCCTGAAAACCGTTTCTCACCCTGAATGACCGCCTTCACACCAGGGAATAATATGGACAATGGGCAACTGTCCCAAGACTGAGGGACATTCTCAACCTTTCGTCCCAACCATCCTAAGGGATTTACCAGTAATCTTTGATGTGTAACATCATACCACAAAGGCACACAGGTCTCAACTGGCAGTCGTAATGGTTTTTCCATTGCACGGACACAAACAGACCCCAATATAGCCTCATACACAAGCATGTGTGGTCCTTAGTTGACTTCCTTTGTGTGTTGCTGTTTTCCTTCGAGGTAAAGCAGGCGTCCGCAGGAGTGAATGAGTTTTTAAGTGGCTCTGGTGACTTTGTGGGACAAACAAGCAGCAAGGTCCCGTCCCAGCACCCAAAACCTCAGACTGAGCTCCACACACAGCAGGAATTTGAGTGAATGAGACAGTGTCTGAGTCAGCGCATGCATTTTGCTTTGGATGTGACTCTTTGGTATGTGTGTGTGTGCACGTCCTTTTGCTTTGTGTGTGAGTGCACCAAGAATTAATCAAGCCATTGTTCCAGGACCGACCATTGAGGTTTCCCACTGTTGATATCACCAGAACAGCAGAAATATATTATTTTTATTCCAAACATAATTTTTCTGTTTCCCTTGCTGACATGAGGAACAAAATCCTCACCGTTTACTTAATTAGAGGGGTGAGTTTTCACTCACGCATCGTGTCTCTGAAACGTTCAGGCAGCTCTGAGCGCAGGCAGCTGCCAATCGGTAATGAAGAACAAAAGCGGCACATCTGCTGTGGCTTTGGCGAGAGAGCACCAAGACGGCCTCAAAGCAAACTCCAACCTTTTATAAGAACCATAAAAAGACCGCACTCGGAGCTGGGATAGAAAACAAGAGGAAAAAAATCATAATAATAATCTGGGTAAACAAAATCTGCTGGCTGTACAGAAACATGGTCAGATGGAAAGTCGACGGTGCTCAGAGGCAACTAGAGGACAACTATCAACAGGGCTAATCCATGGGAACGTAGAACTCATAATTCTTCCAACTGAAGAAACTGGACACCATCATTATATCTGCCATATCTGCAGTTCTGGAAAAAAGGAAAACATGCAAACTAGACAAAAGTCTTGGCATTTGAAAGATCCAACGTGTCAAACAGATATCGAGGGATGAGCGAATCCAATGAATTACAGCACGAGTTATTTTCTTGGGGATGTGGGTTTGGCCTATCAGAAGAGTTGGAAGGCTGTGACATGATGCTACCCATACTGCAAGAGTGGAAATGAGGGATCAATACTATTACAAAAGACAGTTTCTTTATAAAACTGTTTAATAGTTTAGGTATAGTATAAGTAGGGAGAGAAATAGACTGCTAAAGTTTCGCTCTTTGGAGACAAAACAATCAGGGTCAAATAAGTGAGAACACAATAAGAGTCAAACAGTCGGCCATGTCTTGAAGTTGATCCCAGTCTGCTTCAACTTGACAGACTTGACAAGGACAAACAACTTACATCAAAACCACTGTGCTAAAGTTACTAAAACCTGCCCAAATGTGGGAACTAAGGCAAGCATCTGTTTTGTGACACTGCTTGGCCGTTTTTCTTTTTTTGTATTGAGATAGTATCAAATTTTAGACTAAGGTCAAACTCAGAATATTGGTATCATAGCAAAACTGCTGTGGAAGCTTCCCAGCTGTGGGCTGGAGCCATCAGCTCAACGCCATAGTTTAGGGCTGCTGATTGGAATGCCATTAAAGCACCATTTTCAGGGAGACGTCTGGGAAACAGGCGAGCTCCATCCATCACGTTCCGATGAAGACGTTCACAGGAAACACGTGGTCAATCTGCATTTTTCCACTGTCAGCAGTCATCTGCTCACATAATATCTACTGGCCTCCAATACTCTTTCTTCTGCTACATCTAAGATGTGGTGATGAAGCTGCTACCTGCTTTTTTGATCCCCTCCCCTGATTGGTCAAAGGTCAGGATCAGCCACAGAGCACCACCCATGGCGGTGGTTCATGTTTAATGTCTTAGCAAAGGACACATGAGCAGGGCAGTTTGTAGTGCAATAGTAGAAAAGTTTTCAAAACGTTAATAGTTTTATGTTTAAGAAGAGGCATAGTTGAATTTAGTTTAGTGCTTGGCGGTTAGATGGACCACTCTTAACCTGAAGGCTGTAAGTTTGATCCCCAACTGAGCCCTAAAACATTGCACATCTTTGAGTCCAGTTATATGCCTGAAGTGGAATCATACACGGCACAGTGTTGCAGTGGTTGCACTGTCGCTTCACAGCAAGAAGGTTCAAACCCACCAGTCGGCTGGGGCCTTTCTGTGTGGAGTTTGCATGTTCTCCCTGTGATTGTGTGGGTTTTCTCCGGGTGCTCCGGTTTCCTTCCACAGTCCAAAGACATGCAGATTAAGTAAATCAGTGAGTCTAAATTGCCCGTTAAGTCTAAATGTGAGTGTGAATGGTTGTCCATCTGTATGTGTCAGCACTGTGATTGACTGCCGATCTCTCCCTCTAATGGATAAGCAGGTATTGCTAATGAATGGATGGACGGAATATGTTAAGAAATAAGAAACACTGTACTTAGTGTCATTCAAAATATGACATAAATATGTATGCTCTTTGCCATTATGGGTATGATGGTATTGTGATGGGTAGGCAGTATAAAGCAGCACACTCCATACCAATATTTGCTCCTTAACCAATAATCACTGGAGAGAACATCCTCAATGGTATTAAGGGTTTTCTTCAACAGTTACAACTGTTTAAACAAATGATTGTTTTCTTCTAACTAATACGCATACTTGAGAAGAAAAAGTATAAAAGCATGACTAATTGGGCTTCATGGGAATTATCAACACAGTTGGAACCAAGACCAGACTGTTTGGTTGAGAATAACTAGTGTATAAAATACATTAGTACATGCCATAACAAGCAAGTTGTAGCAATTATGTGCGACCAAAGTATTTGCTGCGTCATATAAAAGTTAGGCCTTAGTAATTTGCCGAACAATCATGTTTGGCAGTTGAAAGAAGCACTCAGCCTCACTGGGAAAACTACCACCACCCAAACAGCTCTTCTTGTTAAGACAGGGCACGATGTGAAAGGTTTTGGTTTGGCAGTGCAGCAGGCGAGGCTGAGAGCTGGAAAGCAGAGCTGAATCCCGGCACGCCGCTGCCTCCATCCTCATGCTGCATTAAGGGAACAACAGGCCTGCAGCAGTAAATCCTATCCCCAAGTGGGAGCAGCTCTCCATCCCTCATCCGTGCTTAAAATGGGATACCACAGTCCATTCCCTCCCAGAATGACATGCTAATGCTGCGCAAGGCTAAGCTGCTGCTTTTATCTGGTGTCACTAACACCGGGTTATGCTTCTTGAGGCTAGGTTAGTCTCCTTACAGAGACCTTGTAACTTGCAAGGGCTGCAGGGAAACAGCAGTGGGTAGTGCAGAGTTACCTTCCACACCAATCCATGATAACACAAGAAATTATTTCATCCTCAAGGCATCCTAAATGACCAATGAGCACTGTTAAAACATTACATGAAGAAGACTGTGGCAGTTAAAAGCATTCTGGTGGGGAATAACAAGATGTATGTGTTGACTTTCAATAGTGAAAACCAAATATAATTCCAAACCTATTCAAAGACGCTTTTTATTGTAAGTTTATTTTCTTATTGAACCAATGCTGCATTGCCAGTCATGGAGGCTTTAGAAAAGTCTTCAAAAAAACTGATACATCTTTTCAAAATCCTAAGCCACACCTTTGGAACACCTTTGGAACACCTCGTTGGTTTTTGGATGAATACAAACTAGTTCTTTGTGCCATAATTTTACTGGTCTTAATTTTAACAACAACCCACTGTGTCTAACCAATTTTGAGCTTAAAGTTTTTAAGACAGATGAGTTTGATGAAATTGACTTGCAAAAATGCCTAAACTTAACCAAAGCATTTGGTTGCATAAATGCAACCCTTACATTAAACCAATTTGTTTTACTTATGACTGTCATTTATTGATAAAAAATAGATACATCTCAGGTGATGGAGTGAAAACTATATCTAAGGGTTACATTATCTGTACAAAGGGTTAGGCACCAAATTGGCAAGTGACAGTGAATATCTATTGTCAACTTCTGTCCATCAAAATAGGGTTCTCAATGCTTCTTGTTGTTGTTGTTCACATGATTCATGTCCACAAAAGGCAGTCTGCAGAGTGCAAGCTCATTTCACAAAATCTGATGTGACTGTGTTGGGGTATTAATGGATGAAGGAGTACAAAGGCTACCACTGTATCACTAAGCTTAAGCCAGGAGTAATCACTGCAGTCCTCTAATCTACACGGACTTTGTGACGACCACTGTATGATACACTCTGAGGCAACATCTATGGATTAGCTTACAAACAAAGATCAATTTGTTTGAAAGTGAATCTCCCACGGATTTATCTGGGGCATGGAAAGAGTTCTTGGTTATGATTGTCAATAGTCCCTGACCCAGAAAGCCACTGTACCTGTGTATAAATAATGTCTGTATTTCCGAGACAAGAGGGTTACATTTCATTAGTAGTGCCAGGGAGTGGATTTTCCTTGAAAGACAAGCAACCATGGACCTCTATGCTATGAATGACAATTGCTAGATAGTACTGACTCCTATTCACAAATGCATACATCACATTCAGTCTTATAAGCACTACACACAAGTAAAATTTCTGAAACTGCCTCTGCCTACCTGAGAGGCAGCTTACACCCCTCCTCCTCCCTCTGTCTCTTTTACTAATAACGCCAGTAAACACGTTCAATAATTCAGTAGCTAAAGCCGGTACCTGCTGAGTCCCAGGACAAACATTCATCTTGATTTTGGCTGTGCTCATGACTGCACTTCAGTGTTTTGTGGATTGACACCAGTGATGTCTGGTTGACATTTGCACCCTCTCATCACAGATATGATGTGGAGGGTCAGTATTACGCCAAAACTCACACACATACAAACTCATTTCTTCAAAAATACTTAACCCGAACACCCAAACACTACCTTAGCAAGACACCAACAGAGATGGAAAAGCCCTTTATAATATTATTTACAGAGACCCAACAAATCCCACCATGAGCAAGATGAACAATTTTCATCAGCCCACTTCCCCTCTGGCTTCCTCCGCTTCGTTCGTCAGCGCTTCCGAGACGAGAGGCCTTCCACTTGTTATCTGTGGTTTGTTACTTGCTCATTTTGCAGCTGTATGTCACTGGACTACTTTGCTAATCTGCTGTTTGGACCCGGTTGGCTTTAGTCTTAATGAAGGGCCGTGAAAACGTCAACAAAACACTGAGCAGAGTCCTTCCTGTTGGGGATGGTTGTGCAACAACAGAGGAAAAGGCTGACCAGAGAAAAGCAAAAAGAAGCAAAAGAAGTTATTTTTGTTTTAGTTTTCTTTGAATTCAAGAAAGACACTTTTTCATTAGTCCCTTGGACTAAAATCCCATAATTGAACTGCTATAATTTTTTACAAGTGTGGGAATTATGTTCAAACACTGGATACTTCGCTTTTGAGCAAAACTGTGCTACTGGCCTATTTTTAAAACAACGTGTTACTGCCTGTCGACCTGCAGTCCTCTCAAGGAACCACAGTTACATAACAGCAATGCTCCTGAGTAATTATGTTAAATAGTGTATTTGTCCTAACAAAAAGAACTTTCTCCACCTTATCATTAAATCAATTACAGTACCAAAGCCCTATCTGGCAACAAGGCCAGACACCATGATTAAAAAAATAAAAGACACTTAAGAGGTTATTAAGAGAGTGGGCGGGGGAATTAGTGAGGAAAGAATGGAGTGTATTCTTTCATTATATCTTCTCATTTGTGTTATCACTATTGTTTAAGTAAAATCTTCTTTTGATTTGTGATTTACATCCCCTAAAAATATAGCCTAGTGAAAATAGAGAAAGATCCAGCTCGGAAATGCCATTTTATTAAATGAGGACCTATGGAATATAGTGAACATAAAGGGTGGTGAGTTCCATTTGAAAGTCTTAAAAGTCTTAAAAGTGGATATCTTAAAAGTCTCAGTTTGAAGAAAATCATGCCAATTTAAAAAAAATCTTTCTTATGAAGCTCCGTATTGCAACACCAATAGGCCTTTTTCATGGCAGACATTTTGACTCATAGTAGGAAAAGCACAGGTGTGACTAATAACATTAACAATGGCTCTGTTCTATTCAAGTGTACCAGTAAGCCGTGACGATACTGAAGTAGCTAAATGGAATTCAGTCATTATTTGCATTTTAATCTTAGCTACAATATTAAATCACCATGAAACATACAAATGAGTTTAGGTAATAAGATGTTGTCAATTTGCCAGTTTGATAAATTAAAGCTGCTCTAATCAATTTTATGTTAACAATGGAAAGAAATGACGGACGCAATTTGAGTGGTGTCACTCGTAGAGCGCTTTAGCGTCTTTTAGCTCATGATTTCAGTTTCACTTTAATGTTTGGTACGGTCTCACTGTTTTCAGCCACCCCAATTCCAGCCGCAGCAGGCAGCCGTTTTCAGTAAAAAAAAGCTCTGATACAAACACTGTACGCTACCTGTCCAGCACCAAACAGCAGTCAGACAAAGTTAGCAGTGAAGAAAGTGGAACATTTAGCAGCTAAAGAGCCAGATATTTCCCTCAGGCGTGTTAACAGCTTGTTCTGCTGACCCAAAATGGCCAAAAAATTAATGCAGCTTTAGGTTTTGGTGTTGGATACAATCACCGGCGACAAATCAGTCTGCATCCGCTTTCTGTGCAGACAGGGTTGACCTCACCAAGATCACATCTTTCTTACTGAAGTTGCCCTGTGGGCTTTTCTTGAAAACAAACAAAACTTGTGTTTATATTCAGTGTTACTCACCAAAACTCACTGTGTGTCTCCCTGAGGTCCAAACAAACGTATTGAATGTATTTCTTTCCTCATAAAACATTTGCAAAGCCAAATTTGAAAGTATTTTAAATCTAGCATTGTTTACGTTCATGTTTACTTGTGGCGCATTGCTGCTTATCTTGGCGTGTTGCCGCCACCTGTTGATCAGTGGAATAGTGTGAACCCATTGGCAGGACTGTGCATTGCGTCACCCGAGTGCATGTGCGTCCTCGTACGCATGCATGCGATAAACAAAACGGGGTCCCACTCGTAGGAAAACAGCTCCATAGCGTTACTAGAGGTCAAAAACTACAGGGAACCTTTAAGTTCATTTGTTCTAGTGCATCACAGATGTATAAGGTTGGTCAACACGAGCTTGCTGTCAACAGTTTACTGTACCCTTGTTCTTGGTTCTCAAGTTCAAACTATATTGTGTGTATATCTGGAGTCCCTCTCATGTCCAATTAGAGTTGCCAGCATGTCCCCTGCCATGTGAAGGACAGGACAGCTGCAGGACAGATGCAGGGTGGGAGATGGGATGCAATGATGGCTACCACTGTAGATGAAACACTTAAACTGTCATCTCACAGACTCTGTGGTTAGCCTGTTGACACTGAGATGCTCACTGTTGTCAGTTCCTCTGATATTCTCTGTGATGCCATCATTAGGCAGCAACATTACTCAGACCAGCACAGGAGGAGCCTGTGATTCTGCCGTTTGCTCCTGAGCTCAGAGAGAAAACTGGCAGATTAACAGGATCAGGGAGGTGAGGGAGAACTGAGAGCGGTCTGAACGGGCTGTTTGATGATGGACAGCAGCACAAACAAATTGCTGCAGGTGGATGATCACTGCTTTAAAAAACATGGTTCAGAGCTTTGACACCACACTTCAAAGCAGGACTGCATGATTATGCTTATGGCTTTCTTGGACAATATTTTGGTGGTAATTATTCACAGTTGTCAGTTTTTATCAGTTATCAAAACTACATTAATAAGCTCACTTTGGCATCTAATTTATCTTCTTTTCACATTTTCAGTTCTCCAAGGCCTGTCTGCAGGAGAAAAGGGTTTAGGTTAGTGCAGGAATGTGCATGCGCACAAATCTAATTCTGCTCTTACAAAACCATGCCTGTGCGCTCTCAAAGGCTGACTTGCAGACTGAGTAGCGCTCAAATTTGTTTTGTGCTCTCTCAAATCTTTTGTCTTCAATATACTACCATGTCCTTGACACATCATCGCTTAGGGCAACCGTCTGTTGCCACAAACTGCCGCAGTCTCAAAGAAAAACAAACCAGAGTAACAAGGTAGTGGTTTAGGGGATCCAAACACTCTGGCAAAGAGACTTATACACATAGATATACACACACTAACAGATACCTTACAAGCTAAACAAGAGTTTGACATTGTCTTTACTCAGACAGGCAGTTGATAAACACATATGAAAATGGAAAACAAATTTACCGGCAAACACAGATAAATAAAGATATGCATCTCTGTCCCTGTCTTTTTTTGTGCTTCTCTCTCTCTCTCTCTCTCTCTCTCTCTCTCTCTCTCTCTCTCACACACACACACACACACACACACACACACACACACACCAGGCTATTTTACATTCAGGGCTCAACCAGTTGTTTTCACTGAGCCTGCTGTAAGTGAGCCAGAGCCAGACTGCCACACGCTTCCAGGGTAACAATGGCAGCCAGCCCGGGGGCTTGAAGGGGGAGATGTGAAGCCCCCCGCCAGCCTGCAGCTGCCCTGAGGTCTCCAGCATTATGTAATAAGTTGGCATCAAGGTCCAAATGTCTATTTATTGATAGCCAAGGCCCTTTGAACAGATCCCATCCAGGCCTTAGAATCACCCAGGTACGGGTCAGAGAGATGAAAGAGTAATATGCACTGAGTGGTGTTTGGCCCTGCAGTCCTGGCTTCAGTGAAAAGAGGAAAGCCTGCGCCATTATCATACAAGAATTTTCTCTCAGCCTCTTAACAATGCTGAAAGAAATGGCTGCTGTGGGGTTCACCCATTCCCAGTATTCAAAGTCAGTAAGAGATGGGAAACAAACAAGTTTGCTTGAGTCAACGTGAGACAAAGACAGAAACACAAGCACAGCTCAATTTCTTCCTTAACATATACTGTAAAGTATGGGGAAAAGATTTGTGTAGTCGTGACCAGTTACAATGACATCTTTGTAACATCTACATAAACACTAGTTTTCACTAAGTAGATTCATACAGTATCTGGCAGGTTGTGTACAGTCGGGTTTTAGAGCTTTTCTCTGAAAACAGCTGCCTGCTGTGCCTGGAAACGCTATCAGAACAGTGACACTGAACCAAAACATTAAAGTTGCAGGCTGTGAAACCAAACTAATTAGCTGAAAGATGCTAAAAAGCCCTGTAGAGCTGTAAAGAAATAAATCAGGAAGGCTGCCAATCAATACCAGCACAATGACTATGACTATTGCCCTGATCTGTCATGCTGGTTGTTCTTTTATTCAACTCAAACCATCAAACTGTAGTTTTTTAACAAGGTGGAAAGTTAAGGTGAAGTTCTGTCATGTCAATAGGGTTATGGTGCACTGCCTATTTTTGTCTTTTGAAATGTAGTACTCTACCTGCAGTAAGAACATATGGTCTGACTATTTGAATTTGACTTAGATGGAAGAGTTTTAAATGTATTTTTAGTTACTATTCCCTTGGTTTTGTTACATTTCATTAAATAACTTCAGGAGTCAAAGTCTCTCCCGCTCACACACTGCAGCCACACACACACACACACACACACTCGACCTGACCTACATACTGCACTGGCCACTCTTTGTTCGTCATGACCAGCAGCAAACTGTGAAGCTCCAAATCAACTCACACTGCAGCAGTCTGGCTTGTCTCCTTCACAAAAAATATCACAGTGCTCTACCTGAAACACTCACATGTGAACCTCATAAATTACTGCACCCGAACACTCCTGGTGTAACACATCTCTGGTCATGACTAGTTTCACAACACCTCCCACACCATGTGTTTTTAGCTGTGAAAGTCTGAAGATGAAACATTAGTCTGCCTTACTGGCATGGGTGCACAGGAGAGGCTGTTGCTGACTGTGTCACATGAAGATCCAGTGCAAGATGTGCTATGACCCAGTTTGGATTCTGAACCATGATTTCCCATGAACCATTTTTCTACAGCTTAAAGAAAAAGTTCGGAGAAATGACTTCCAAAAGCCAAAAATGACAAGCTCTTCCACATGCGTGGAGGACTGCAGGGCAAACCATGAACACTGTCTAGGTGGTTTAGTTTAGGGCTGAATCTAACGATCATTTCCATTATTGATTACTGTAACGTGAAGATTATTTTCTTGTTTAACTGATTTTTTGTTTGGTCTATAAAATGTCAGAAGTGAAAATTGCCCATCACAATTTCTTTAAGTTCAAGTTGATGTCATACAATTGCTTGTTTTGTTTGACCATCACTCCAAAACCCAAAGACATTCAGTTTACTGTCAAGTAAAACAAAGAAAATCAGCAAATCCTAAGAATTTAGAAGTTATGAATAGGAAATGTTTAGCATTTTTGCTTCAAAAAGTACTTTAACAATGAGTTGATAAATTGCAAATTATTTTCTGTTTATCGACGAAATTGATTACTCGACTACCGATAATTGTTTCCGCTCAAGTTTAATTCCTTATGTATATCAATGAGACGCAACATTCATTAATCAATGTACAAATTGCAAAGTCGACATTCTGATCTTACACATTCACCACTATCAGTTTAATAAGACCACACAACACTAAATGAAACCAAAGAATGATCTAAACTTTACTTTCTTCTCAAAGCTCTCCAACCACAGACCTAATAGAACGTTTACTTTCTTTTCTTTGGAATGTGGCTCCAGAAATGCAGCTGTGACTTCTGTCACATGTGCACCAAATGGAAGAGGCCTGCAGCTCATTTAGATCTTAACCCATATTTTTGTATTTCAAAGACTTTGATTTATTTCCATATTATATGGAATGATTCTTGATTATATCCAATTAACAGTTTTGTGTAAACAATGATACGGATTCTGTCAAATTCACAGATGGATTTTATCTTCAAGAAAGTTACTATTAGAGCATTCTCAAACAATAACAGCTGGTAGTGAAGTTGTCACGTTTTAATTTACTCTCAGAAAAAGAAACTTGATTTTTGATCCATGTGAAAATGGCATGATCCTTACACACAGAGTTCAACTGTCCCCCACCCAGACTGACCACTGCCCCTCTCTACACCCCCCTCCTGTGATTACACGATGTTTAAGGTCAGGTTGGCAGTGCGTGCTGGCTCCACAGTATAACTAAATTATTGAAGTGATCCAGTTTCCAGTGAACTGCTGTATAGCCTGGTCCTGTGGCTCAACGAGAGGGTTGTGCCTACTGCAGGGTTTAATCCTAATGGAGCTACACACACTAAAGCTGCAGTAAGTCATTTTTCATATGTCATGCAATCTTTTTCTCGTGTTTCAGTCTTGGTACAATCTTATGTGTGTCATTTTGGCTGCTGGACAATGTAAAATTTTGGAATAGATTACATAAAGTTTCAAGAATTAGCAAGAATTGATCCTTCAGTCTAATATTTAAGAAATAACATGTACCACCAATGAAGCATTAATGTAAAAAGGGGAACAACTATCACTATCTGTACACACTTTTGAGAAGACGCATAAAAACCAGCACAATCACACGTCATTATGAAAAAAAGATTACAGGGCTTAGGGAGCTCTGTCCCTGAGAAAATAGCTTCTAGGCTGCTTGCCTACTCCAGCTCAGCTTCCACTTCCACAGCCAGATAGCAGAGTCAAAAAAAAAAGAAAGACAGAAATAAGAAAAAAAGCAGCCAGAAGTGCAGAGGGAGAATATTGGTTCGATGGAGAGGAACGGTCAGGGAAATTAACTTGAGGCAGGTGAAGAGGAAGTGTCAAAACAGAATTAATGTTGCACCCCAAAGCTTAAAGGGGAGATAATAGAAGACATGAGGAGCAGACTCAAAGTTTGACCTTAAACTTTATACAGGAGGGGGAAATGTTATGGCCTAGGCTCATGGCTGTGATTTTGTACAAATGTAGTAGTTGTTAGTCTCACTTTTATCAAGTAAGGTTGGTGTTGCATTTTGGCTTGATTTGCAAGATAGGGTTGGGTGATATAGGGCTGTATCACACAAGGAATATTTTTTCTGATCTTGATACATATGATGACAAATTAAAGGAACAAACCAACATAAAGTTTCACAGGAATTCTCAGGATTCTCTGAACTCTAATGGAGGGATAAACTGTATTCTTCCAAAAAATAGTTCATTTGGTGATTTGATGATGGTGGTGGAGAGCGCTGCCTAATTTGCCATTTACTCAGGGTTTTCCTTTAATTTGCCACCTGTATATATAGATATGGAAAGTGTATGCAAAGCTCACATGTGAAGTAGTCACATTGATGTTCTATTCCCATGTGTAAAACAAAACCTCCATTAACTTATTGTATTTGTTTTTAATTACATTTTGCTCAGAATAGCTGATTGTGTAAAATGATATACCACACACCACATACTGTAATCATGTTATACAGATATGATACCAATATTACATTATCATGGAGCCCTACAGTGTAAGGTCTTCACTGACCATTTCATTTATTAAGAGTTACAAGAAATGCCCTTGAAATCAGCAAGATTAAGTGTATTTGAACCAAATTTGAACTGTATGAAGTTCAAGCGTAATATGATATGGTAGAAAATAAGCATGAAGAGGGACTTCCAAAATGCTATTGGAACATGTTATCAGCAAATGCTGATGCTCATCAAACCTAGAGCCTGGACAGAAATTGTACTTCACTCTCCTCATATTCTCAACAGGCTCAATCCAGGATCAACTGGATTATGCTATAAAAACTTATTCTAAATCACAATCAGATCTTGTATTTCTCCCGGCTTACATTGCCAATGTCAGTGACAAGTCTAGGTGAGGAGATAATCCGTCATTCTCCAGGGTCCAAGACAGGCCGACAGCATCAGGGACGTGGATCGCTGCTCTCTGAGTGGCATGCATGTGGTGAGGGGGGGAGGAAATCTGATAGGGAAAGGGTTGTGACCTGTGCCAGGCGTCCACACACACATAGACAAACATGCATGCACGGTGTGTAAATAGTTACTGAAGGTTTATCTCCCAGCGACTTCATTCTGGCACACCTCACTGAAATAGCTTACAGTTCGAGGCTCATCCCATCCCAATGGAGATAATAACCCTGAATCTCCAATTTAATTTCCTACCTATCTTTGGTTTTTATTATGTGTTCCCACATGCATCTCTCTCTCTTTGTCCTGCTTCCAATCCAATTAACTAGCTGAAAGTTCAAGCAGTAAATGCTGATAAATGCTACTAAAAGAATGACTAATTTGATTGTGATCAAAAACAAACAAGCTCTTGATAGAACCAAGCTCATCATTTTTCACTCCGTTCATTACGACCAGATCAGATCGGTATCAGAGCTCACAAACCTCAGCGGGGGAGAGGACTCGGAAGCTTGTGTTCGCGGCGTAGCTCGTGGGTTATCTCATCAGTTCAAACAGGCTGAACACAGCACAGTGTCTCATTTCAACATGAGGCTGATAAAAATCAGCACACTGGTGGCATGTTGGTCCTCCCCAATCTGACCGCATGAATCCAAAATGTACACACATGAACCACAAGCAGCAGCATTACATACACACACATGCCTACACACACCCTGAGGCAGTGGCTTTTGACAGAGGGCACCTTGAACAAAAACCTCAGTGAGTCACTGTCAAAAGAAAAACACAAGCAACTGATAAAATACACCATCAATTTTCTTTGTTCTTCACCTGAACGCAAATAAAAATGTCATCAAGACAGTAGCACCTGCCCTCTAATGCTATGTTTCACTCGTCTAATACATGTTTTTAGCAAAACGACAGATTGACCTTGCCTCCAATTTCAAAAAGGCAGTAATTATGCAAGAAAAAACAGGAGCGTAGGCCTCCCTTCCAAGCTCCTTTGATTAATAGCATCCGTGTCTGGCATAGCGTAGTGCCGATTGGATTTACAACAGCGTAATTGATGGGTGAACGCCTACTGTGAGACAAACGTCAAGACAGGATTTCCTCCCGAGCTGCAAGCGTGAAGATTCCCAGTGTGCGAGGATGGAGAGAAGTCATACGGAATAACAGCCAAACCATCTGCTGGTAAAATGAGCGGAAGATTTGTGGAGATTTGTGAGAGGTGAATCTCAGGTCCCCCTTCCTCTGAGCGACTCTGAGATTGGAATACAGATTGAAGACAGAGCTGAGTGAGAGAAGAGTGAACTGAGTTGGTTTAATGGAGGACAATGGCTCCATAGAGTGTGAACAAAGAGTCTTTCACACACCTGGATGTGTGCGTTGAGTTGAGATGAGATGAGATCATAAATTAGTAGATAGAGAGGAACATAGGTGAGGAGTGAAGGACAAGGGGTTGGGATGAGGGGAAGGGGGTCTAATAGGGGCAATGAAGGAGAGAGTGAAGGAAAAAAGAGGGGGTTGTGTTTTCCTCTAGGGTTTCGTTGACACAATCCGATAGCAGCAGGCAGGGAACACCTTGAGGGTCTGACATGTGTTCCTACTGAGAACACGGCGATCAGGTGAAAAAATGCAGTAGAAAAAAACAAATAAATGGAAATGCACAGATAGCAGCTAATGCACTGTGCTATCACCTTCCTGGAATGTGTTAGCCACATGCTAAGAGCTAACAGGTTTAAGAAATTAGATGATCTCGGTTTTACGGTGTTTTTTGATCCTGTGGGCTTTATGGTTTCATTTTTTACTACTTTAGGTCATGTACTCTGTTGTTTTCAGATGAAGAAATCCTTCCCTTGGCACTGCAGCCTGCTGCCTTGGAGTATGAGTCGTAAATTGTGGTCACCCACTTATGGACACGAAGAGAATGGTCAGTTCTTCCACTTGCAAGCTTGCATGCAAATTATGGCTGATGCCTGTAGCAGAACACTTTCGAATTTTCTGCTTTAGTGTTTCCAAGTTATACAATGACCGACCAGCCCAGTAAGGTTGGGGTGATGGATGGGCATGTAGCACGTCTGATTTTCATGCGAGAGAGTTTTCATCCCGTTGACGACCAGCAAGTAATAGCGTGCGTAATAAAAAGTGGGAATTTTAAGAATGCATTTGATGTGAAAAAAATGTTGTCACTGAACGTTTTTCGCTGATTCGTCCAATACTGATGTTCTTGTCTGGCAATAGGGCTGGACTAATACAATGATTCTGGGTTCAACTTGCATGCATAGTCTACAGTATAGTTGTACCACAGTACTGTCCAATTTCATTCTTAATTTGTACAGAACAAACTGGAATAAATGACCTACAGTGGCCTGCAGTCATGAATGTTTTGGCAACTCAATGAAGAAAGCATGATCAGAGAAAAAAGAAAAAACACTTGGCATGCTTAATAAATCACATTAAATGAAGATCGAGGGCACTTTTGCTTCAGACCCCATTAACGTCTATACATGAATGCTATCCAAGTTCTCTTTTACCAAAATAATTGCATGGGTGGCACCAGTGGGAACAACGCCCAATACTTTTTTTTTAAGGTCTGTTATTGGTTATGTTTTATTGTTTGTATCTTTTTACTGTTTGTATGGTTTTATTTTTAACAATTTTACTCTTGTGAAGCACTTTGTGACCTTGCTCTGTGAAAGGCACGATAGCCGTGTTGCCATGTTTAAGCCACAAAGGACGACACACTTGTGATTCCTGTTCTTCTTGAACCAAGTCCAATAAAACCCACTGTTATGTTCTGTATTTTGTAGTGGTGTAATTTTTCACAGTTTTCTGTTGTAAGCAACAATCAAATACTATAAGGAATTGTGGTCTATTAGGTTTTGATAAGACACCAGTTCTGTTCTGATATACTAATTTGGTTCTAATGGAAAGCATTAAAAATGTCAACAGTATTAAAGTGAAGTATAAGCAAGAGAAATGCATGAAGGGGGACTTGTAAAACTGCTACTACTTTATGAATGAAGCTTTCTTGGACATTTCCCCCGTTATGGGAATACCTGTCAGGATACATTCTAGGAGAGCTGCTGTTTTTCATTTTGTTCTGAGCGGTGGACAGATTCTTTCCGACAGGTTCTGTTCCACTGGGACATCTCTCCCTCAGATGGCAAGCAGCCGATTTAGGACTATCTAGGACTGTTTGTAGAGCGGTTACCAATGGTTACAAGATGCCAACTCCTTTGAAGAGTGACTAGAATTGTCACTGATTCATGTGCCCTTCATATTATAATGCCAAAGAGGTAAAAGATCAGGTGTAACTGTGATAACCCTGCAGTCGATTTCCCAGGTTGTCACTCCGCTAACCTGGTACCATGTACCTCATGCTCCCCATTCTCAAAAACACTCCAAGACGGGTCACAAATGGCTGCACCCTGACTGTCTGGGCCCCAGGCCCTGTTAATCCAACAATTCATTTTAAACAGAGCAATGGGGTTTTTCCAGACCTGCATTTGACCCCAATGCTGGAGGTAAACATTAAGCTGCTGTCTGCTGACAAGCCTCAATAACTTGTGTACCTTAGTGTAGCCTACAGGGCTTCCTAAAGCAGGAGCTTACAAACATTTTCAAGTCTAGGAGCCCCATGTGAAGATGGATAAGACAGACCCCAGTTTGATAAAGGTTTGGTCACAGAGCCCACCATCTGAGAGAATATATATTTGTTCTATTTTGTTAAAGGACAACTTTGCTCATTTTCAAATGTACCTGTAAAGTATGACATGCCTATAAACCATCATACTTACCGGTGTAGTCCCTCATTCGTCCAGCAATGTTCCATCGTAGAAAAGGTTTCAGTCGTAGTCATCTGATTCTGAAAACAGTGTCCAGATGACTACGATTGAAACCTTTTCTACAACATCACACTTACCAATATTCTTTATATTTCATAGCAACAAATCTTGCACCTGATGCAGGACGGACCAAGCAGTTACAACAGACAAGACTAACTTTGGCCTCAAGACTTTGTTTGGGCCCCAAGACTTTGTCCGTAAGATAAATCTAGAAACTGAAACCACAAAAAAGTTAGATGAGGTCACCAGGTTTAAGATCTGGTTAGTAAATGGATTTGGTTTCAGGTTTGTTCATGTCTGTTTTCAAGTTTACGTCGTCAAAAAATGGGCATTAAAACTTGTCAAATAATCCTCCTGAGCACAAGGAAGCATAAAACAAAGTAAGAATTGTGATGGTGAGAAATGACAGCAAAAGTCTCAGGTGTTCGAGACACGACATTTGCTTCATGACATATGCATATTAGAACATCAGCGCTAATTACATCAAGGTCGAAACAGCTGGGATCAAAGAACACAGCAATCACTGCGGTTCTCAGATGACCAAAGATTACGAAAGCCCCTCTGCCCTCTTCATGCCGGCTCTCTGCCAGCAAAACCAGAAATAAAATGACATTAGAGACTGAAATGAAAGAAGAAATGAGAGAAATGTGCAGAGGGAAGGAGAGAGCATGGTCCAGGATGAGTTTTATTCTGTGTGAAGAGTGACAGGATAACGGAGGACAAAGTGTAAGGAGGAGCACGAGGAGAGGAGAGGCAGGGAAGAACAGAGGCCGAGTGAAACTAAGACAGAAGCTATGTTTCCAGTCAACTATCAGACAAATTTTAGATAAACTTTTCACATTTTTTTATTGTCATAGAAAATAAAATCAACATTTTCCCATCTACCCAGATGGAAAACACCAGGAAGGCAGAGAGAAATAAACTGGCTTCCAAAGGTCTTAAAACTAACCAAATCAACCTGAAAAACTCGGAATAACTAATGTCCTGATATACCATGCTTTTACTGAGATTTAAAAACAGAGAAACGCATTTGGTAATTTGTTAAAGCTTAAACTAACTGCCATACAAAAGCTAATATGAAAAGAATGAGATTTTAAAAAAAAATCAGTTTTGAAGCAGTGATCGTGGTTTTCCTGTAGCTCAGAGGTACAGTACAGTCCATCACAGACTTGGCAAAGTGCCAGCCTTCCGTACCGTGGGCGACCCTAACCCGAACATAGCTGGTGCCACCGTCTGGACTGTGAGGGCAGGAGAGGTAGGGAGGAGACCACAAGAGGCCACAGTGAGGGGAAAAGAGATGGATCAGGGCTTCACGTGAGGGAGTGCTGGGGTGGTAGAGCGAAGTAGAGAGACAAATAGAGAGGCATGAATGGCAGCCATTTCCAGTGAGAGTGAAGTGAACCAGAGCAAAACAAGTGTAGGTCAAAGCCAGACAGGGAAGCAAATCCTCTGTTCGTGTGAACATACAGCACTTTACATAGATTGAGGGCTAAAATACACACAAACACACACACACACACACATATGCCTGCACAGAAACCGACAAGCAGGGAGATCACAGCCACTGAATAAAAAGACTGGATTGTACACCACTGCTGGCATTGGTCTAGAGCTAGGAGTTTTAAAAACTTGAGTAGAATAATAAAACTTGTGAGTCAAGCCTCTCTGGAGCATTATTCGTCTAGCTGTGGCATGAAAAATACCCTGAATGCTTGTGCTGCGGTGGAGGCTGAGTGAAACGGTAGCTGAAGCAGCAGCTCAGCGGGGGACGGTGTGTGGCTTCGGAAGCCGGGTCTTTAACGAGGTGTTGAACTGATCGGCTCGGCACCGGCCAAACTGATACACCCACCCGCCCAAGCTCTGTGTGGCCTGAGCAGCACCCAGGACAAACCACCAGGGATCATCAAACAGAGGCCGCAGTGCTGCCAAAGCTGCTCGCAGCCCATTATCGGCCTGGAATTAGAACATTTGTCTCCTGCCAAAGCCTTTTATTATCAACAGCCCATGGTTTAAATGAAAGGATTTCGCTGACGCGCTTATTCACAGCAACTTGCAAAGATTCTGAGATTCAGAGAAGAAGAAGCATAAGAAGTCAGACTAAGAGGAGTGGGAGTTGCGAATCACACTGCCTGAAAACGTTTGCAACACACTTCCTGTGAGTTTTAGAAGAGAGAAGCAGAAAGTTCTGTAAAATCTTTAAGATAGGGGTTGATTAGAAGCAGTTGAGGAGAAATCTCTAATCTCTAATCCACTGGGGAAAGAATGGTGTTAAAAGTGCCAGTACACTTCATCAGAAGTGCCTGCCGGATGGTCGACCAGCTTCTGAAACCCCCTCTCCCCACACCTTTCCAACATGGGAATTGGGGAGGCTGCGACCATTTCTGTAACTTCTCTCCAGGGGAGACTGTCTGAAAATATCACAGTTCGGAACAGTTCTAAACACTCTTACCTCCCCACGCGGTCAGACAACATGTACAGACTAACTCTAGCGCTCCCCAGCCGTAAGTCGCTACAAGAGATGAGTTTGGAGCCTACACTAGAGTATCACAATTTCAATTGCATTCCTTACAAAGAGTAGTGTGGTAAACCCAAACTAGTTACACTTGAGAAAATAATTGCTTGTACAACTAATGATAGATTGATGAAAAAGAAATGTAAAAAATGCCACAAATGCCTTTAAAAAAATAGGGCAGATACAGGATGGCTGCTACTTTAATTTACTGTACTGAAACCATGGTAGGCATTAAAGTATTACTCACATTACAGTACTTTCTGGTAATTAGTAATTAAATGCATTCGTTTTTACAAATCCTCTAATCCAATATTAAAAATGTGGTCACTTTTTTAGAATTGATATCTTTCTCTGATAGCTCAGTTTTTTCATTTTTTTGTGCAAATTGGCCTCTTGAAGCTGTACTCTAGCGATTAGCATTGTCTTCCATAAAGTTGGGGACTTGCAAAACACATATTACAGAAAGAAGCATGACGAGTGAACTGAACTTCATGTGTAAAATTTAAACCCCACTGATGCCCAACTCATGCTGTGCAGCCAAACATTGTTCTAACATACAGAACTGTATTTTAAATTCTAGTGGAAATAACCAACGTTTCAAAAGATACAAAATATGTCAGGTTGAATTTTGGGGAAATCATGCACGAGACATCTAGAACTATTCCATTTGATGGAATGGTGCAACGATAAAAACAAGGAGAGTATTTCACCCAGTGTTAACTTCATATTGCTTCAATAAAGAGCTAGAACATTAGATACAGAATACATTGTATATGATACTGTTAGACAATGTGGAAGGAGATTTTGTTTTTCAGTCTTAAAGCTACTTAAGGGGAAATAAGGGTAAAAACTATATCTTCAGGGGTTGGGAAACATTGTAGAGTAGCAAAATTTAACTAAACTACCTGCAGAGTAACCCCAGACGTGTAATAGCCCCACCCATCAACAGATGGCAGTGTTCTGTCTGTGATGGTGAGGGGAAGAGAGGCAGCAGAGATTACAGCAGACCCCTGCAAAGAGGGAGGCTGTTGTAATCATGGATCTAACCTTGGGAGGCGATTGTTAGGCTCTAAATGAGCAGCTGAGGTAGAGATTGGGCGGAGCTGTGTCTTAACAGAAGATTAACATCATTTTACATTTATATTACAGGCATTTAGCAGATGCTTTCATCCTCTATGACAAGTGTAGTAGGATAAGCTTCAACTGCTAATTCGCCAACTAATAGGGGGAAAATGGAGAAACCATCACACTTGGACAGTGGTGAACAGTTGGCTGATGAGCAGATTATGTAAATCATCGATTTTTGTCCATTACTCATATTTAATCTATTCATAGGTAAAGGCAATGACCTTGTTAACATCTGTGCACACTGCTAGTGGAAGAGAGAAGACAAATGAGAGAGGAGAGGGGAAAACAAGGGGCTTGAGAAAAGAGGAAAGAAGTGGGAGGATGAAGAGGTAGGGGAAAGACAGAGAGGGAAGCGAGAAGGAGGATGCTGCAGATTGGGAATGCCAGGGAAAAGGTCAGCTGCCTCTTCAGCACTTCTCCTTGATAAACTGACGGAAACGGTGACCTGGATAAATCCTCTTTTGTCTTATTTACTGAGATGTCGAGCGTTTCATCGCTGGGTCTGTAAATGGGCTCCTGTGGGGTAGAAACGGGGCTGAACTGGAGACGGCCGAGTAACTCGGCAGAGAGAGTAGATGTACAGCAGTGTGTAGAGAGCTGGTGCGCCTGCTACAGCGCGTCAGCCGTGGTTTCGATCCCAGATTTTAGGAGTAGTCAAATGAAAGACTTTTTTTTTATATCTTCTTAATGATACTTTAAATTTAATTTATGACCAATTTAAACACTAACAGACCATATGTAACTCAACAGCTGAAACAGCAAGGCGTCTCCATGGTGACCGATGTTTCCCGGTTGTGGTGGAGAGTGACTGTTGTATCTTCTCCTTAATGCAGAGACTTTTGGTATTACATTTTTTTTTATCTGACGCTTTTATCCAAAGCGACTTACAATAAGTGCATTTAAACCATGTGAATACAACCCATAAATTGCAAGAATCATGCAACTATATCAACTTCATCAAATATATTGAAATGCTTCAAGTGCTGCAATTAGAAACAAAAGCGATAGACAAAGAGTTTTGTTTTTTTATGGGCCAAGGTGCAGTGTGATTGATTTTAATGGCCTGTATTTTGTTCTTACACAGGTACAGATTCAATAGTTGTGTCTCCATCTAATTGTCAAGCGAATTTGAAGCAAACTTTTGAAATGTTGCAAAAAAAAAAAAGAAAATGCAAATTAGGCGAGTTTCCATCAACTGGTTTGGAGTGAATAAACCAGGCTATGCATGGCTGTATGAAACAGAGTAGAAGAAGTAGAGTTTGCAAACCAGACACAAAACCAATTGTTTGACAACCGCAAAAAAAAAAAAACCTCAAAGAAGAAGAAACAAAACCAGTCTCCTTGGCCAGCTGCGAGACAAAAACGGAGGTCTGCAGAAATGTTTTTCAGTTGGGCACGTATTCTTTCAGCTTCTTCTTCTCTCGGAGTGGAAACAGCTGATCAGTCATGTGAGTTAAATGTTTGCTACGTCAGAACTTATTTGGAAAAAGTGTTTCCATCTCCCGTTAAACGCATTACCTCTTTATCAAAAAAGGCAAAAACCACCTCAAGTGAGTGTAAACATTTGTTTGTGGAATTGAGGAAGTTTTTTCGTTTTCATCAACCTTTTCTCATGCGATACTTCAAAATATGCATCAAAATATGTTGATGGAAACGTGGGTAATGATGGTGATTTGTAGAAATTTGATATATAATTTATGCAGTGTTTTTGTCAAATTTCCTGGGATATTAACATTTGTGGGTATGATGATTTTATTCAGAAGGATTCTTGGGATAAAACAAAACTTTAAAGGATAATGCAAAAGTTTCGCAAGGAGATACAAAAGTAGGTCTTTTTGTTACATGGATGATTTTTTACATTTTACAAATATGGAACAGTAATTCACCATGTATACTGAAAAAAGTGTACGTTCTTTGTTCTTTTGGATCATTTAAGCTAATTTGAATCAATTACTGATTCATTTCATTTCTCTGCACTTCCTCATCCTCCTTCACGACTCACTACCTCTCCTCCTGCTGCTCAAACAAACATTACCTCCCACTATCAGCAGCACCCACTCACCACATACTGAAAGCTGATAGTAAATATTTGGGTTATTCCAGCAGTAACCACAGTCCAATCCCCCCCAGTATGATAACATAATGCTGAAAAATGCTTATGATAGGGTCTCATACTGGCTCAGCTGCCCGGTGCCAAAACCACATACTCAAACCTTGGCACAAAAAAATACAGCTTACACTAAGCTTACGCAGAGCTTTTCTGCTGACATTCCATTTCTGAACAATTTCATAACTATCAACTGTCATAAAAGGTGAGAAAGGGCCTGAGAAGGAGACATCTCCTGCTCATCTCTGCTGTGACTGCATGTTGGTTGGGAGTTCACTTGGTCAACAAATGACCTCATCAATCAAATCACACTATAAACCAAACAAGCGGGGGCCTGTGTTTCAGTACATCAGTGTGGGTTGCATGAATTGACAGGGATTAAAGTGGAAGTTCGTTGATTGAAACGCTGTTATGTCCGCTTGTCTCAATGCTGCAAAGCAGTGTGTTTATAAAAACAGCCTTGAGGTTGTGCTAGGAGGTCCTATGTTACCCACATATTATATAATTCGTCTTAGAAAGAAGACACAGACAGCCAAATGGCGTTGAATATAAAGACAGCCAAAAGGCATTGAACTCCTGGCGAGAATGCTTGGGAGGAATAAAAATGCCTCCCGTCGCCATTTTTTCCCCCTAATGCGCACGCTTCTTCTTTTTCTTGATTGTTATGGCAGTTGGCAAACAACATTATGGTGCATTACTGCCAACAACTGGAATGGAGTGTGGATCGGGAAATGCACACGTATGGAACGCAATACACCTCGGTGTAGTTTGAATGAAATCGCGTGTGCACGACTGGTAGAAGTCTGCAGCTGTCGGCGGATGCAGAACACGGAAATTATGTCCTCTTTTTTTCAAATCTTGAGGAAAACACTTCCTGAACTGTTTTAATTGGGGGTACACTGAGCACAGACTGCCATTCAGCCACGCTGACCCCCCCCCCCCAAAAAAAAAAAAAAACAGGCCAGGCACCCCTCTCAGGAGGCTCAGGGTGACCTCACTTATTCCCAATTCATGCTGTCTGAAATGGGCTTAGTGCTTCTGCACAGCCAGTATAATGCCTGAAATACTCTGCTAGGTGTGTGTGTGTGTGTGTGTGTGTATGGTCTCCCAAGAAGGCGGCTGAGATACAGCACTACGGTGACACATAAACACTCCTCAGGCACACATCCTCATACATACATCACGTATAGGTAAAATAATCTCTAGTTGTTGCAACACACATTCACACACACCAAATCCTCCACATGAAGGGTATCATAAATATAATACACATTGCTAATGAAAAGGAGTGGAAAGGGTTAAAAGTGCACCTTTTATGTAATTAACCGTGAGAGGTGAGCTGGTGTAATGGAGCTGTCCAAATGTGACTCATGTCGGTAATGAGACTTTTAACTGCTCTGTAACAACAGGGTCACAGCCAGCTGACCTCACTGTCGTCAAGGAGACACACAAGATTATGAATACAAAGTATGACCCAGCATGTATCTCACTACATGCTGGGTCAGAGGTCAGATAGCAGGTCAGGTTACAACAGCACAAAGAATCGCTCCATTTCAGACTGCCGGCGAAATGCGTGCATGCTACATTTGTCCTGAAGGTATTACAGAGAGAGGGAATGAGGAGAAAAAGGACAGATAAAGTTAGAAGTAATAAAGAGTTTTCCAGTCCGGTCAGACGTGAGCCTGCGGCTGCACCGCTGCTGCTCCTCCTCTGGCTGCTGTGGTCAGATGCTATTAAGGACACATAAGAGACGGATGGCCGCTGACAGGCTGAGGAAAGACCCAGGCGAATTTCTCTGGGGTTTTTTGACGTCTTGTGTTTTAGGAAGGTGGTGGTGGAGGCGGTGGTGGTGGTGGGAGTTTACACGGGTAGAATTTACGCAGTGGTCTCCGTCCGGATCCCAAGTTCATGACCCCCTCCCATCTCAACAAGCGGGTCTTTGTGTTGCCTCTAATTTGACAGGCCCTGTGTTTTCCCCCTACTGTTTGGCTACGCTTCGGGCTTTTCTTTTTCTGCTGTTATTTCAGTAGTACTATTACAACAGAGAGCCAAGAAAACACATAGTTAACTTGTCAAGATTATGAGGCTTTCACAGCTACTATCAAGAAAAAAGGCTGAAAATTGTGAAAAGTGCAGTTTGATTAAGATTGCAGAGAGCTGCCTGGTGAGAAAGGAGAGAAATTCAGTATGTATAATTCATAGCAGCTCCATGCCATTGGGGGAAAAAAACTCAAATAGCATACCAATTAAGTTATTTTCTCTGGTTTTTGGAGGCCCGATGATTATTTGGGATAGAGGAGGTGCAGGGAGGCCTGTTGTGGTTTGGCCTGGAGGCCTACATTGGCCCGAGGCATGGAGATCCTCTCCTTTGGTCCTCGTGACCGCTGACGTCTCGGGTTACTTTGTGTAGAGCGGCCTCGCTTCCTGCATCGCTTATTCTGAGACTCACTTTACCGTCTGTTTGTGTTTCTGGGTGTGTGTGAGTTTGAGTTTGTTTGTGTATCTTTAAATGAGTATGTGCAAACTGCTGAGACGGATGTTCATTTTTCTGTCCAAACAAATCTTTGCAGCACGTGTCCATCAATTAGTATTTGCAAGTCCATTCGGCTGTAGTGTAAGGCGCTTTGAGTGGTCGGAAAGACTAGCAAGGCACTATATAAATGCAGCCCGTTTACCATTCTACTGTCTATTTAGCTTGAGACTGACAGTGACTGACAGCTACTGACACCATACCTGACACATCTGGATAGTCCAGACGTGGTAAAACCGAACCGTATGGTAGCCTGAACAAATCAAAAGCTTTAGAATGATCTCCAACAAGTATTCCATCGTGTTCTAATGGGATTCAGTACAATCATAATTTTAGTCATTCCTGCTCTGGATCAGTGTCAAAGGCTTAACACCATTCTTGTGCACTTTAAATGATTGTGAAAGAGAGAAAGTGCTGCAAAAATGAAAGAAATTAGAACTAAGGAGAAAAATAGTGAAGTCTAGTTGGAATGTCAGGATATCACAGGAAAGACAAGCTAAGTGGTGAAAGAATACAGAGGACAGTCTGCTATTTAGAGTTGGACCATGGCCTGAAGGCATGGCACCAAGGCTACCTTAGCAGCTGTGTAAACCACACCCACATTTTGAGTTCGACACAAGCAGAGGGACAGATATATGCTTTTTGTTTCCAGTCCTTCTGCTCAAGCTCCAACCTGCTCGCTTCCGTTTTCCTGAAAAAAGACTGCCTTAGGAGAAAGCAACAGACTGCCACCCCATGTGACTCTTGGCACCATCGTTTGGCGGCTGGCAGTGCCAATCTGGGCCCCATCACGGGACCCACCTTGAGAAAGAAGCCACCCGCTGTGTGGCACAGATGGGATGCCATTGAGCTGGCACGCTACTTTAGTTCATTGATTCAGGTTGACCTCGTGATAATTTTACAATAGAAGGGGAATAAAACTGTAATTCACCATAAGAAATCTTTCATATTGACAGCACATAAAACTGAAGCTCTGCAGTTATTTTCTGCTGCCAGGAATGAGAACAAATGGCCCGAGACTAGACAACCTTGGTTCTGTTATGAACTGCATACAGAATAAATACAGTGCAACTTGACAAATGCATTTGAAGAAACTACTGTGCCGCAGCTACAAGTTTCTCATTGTTGCAGGGAGAATCGATTCCAGATCTGCGTGACGTCAGGTACAGGATGGAGGTTGTTTATTCCCCTCTGAAGCAGTTATTTTTGGGACACGGACGTTTCACACACAAGGTGCCTGAGTTCATATTGCACAAATCTGCTGGGAGCCAAAACAGGATGAAGCTTCTCCTTTTCCAAAAAACAGATGCCAAAAAAGAAACAGATGAAGGGGGCGATACAAGGGGCGGATTCTGACAGTGGTGATCTCTATAAATCGGAGATGGACTCAGCTTGAAGTGATAGCTGGAAAACAAGAATTTCCAATTTTACCCGACAGTGTCTAACATAGTAAAAATAAAAGCTAGAAAACCTTATCGCTGCCTCAAGCAACATCTTAGGTGCCCGTGAGGAAGGCAGTTACTCCACTGGAGCTGATCAGTGGCCAGCAGCAGCTACTTGATATGAATGAGCATAACAGCATAAATGTGAAGCATAAATTTCCATTAAAAAATACATCAGTATGTTCAGAAACAACGAGCTGGCCAAACCTCTGTACAGCAGCAACAACTGAACTTCTGTGAATGGTTAGCAAAGATCCAAAATGCATTTGCACAGCACCTTCTGTTTAAACACCTCTGAAAGCTCATTTTTTTCAATGGATGAGGTGAATAATGAATCAAAGTGAACTTTTAATTCAGGAAGAGCATCAGGCTATTTTTGCACTGGCCTAACAGGGATACATGATCCAAGCTCTGGAAAGTAAGAACTGAATGACGGAGGAGCTTTAAGAGAATCTAATGTATAATCCCAAAGCATGTATTCGTCAGTATCAGTATCCCTCAGTGAACTGCAGCTTCATTCCTGAGAGGAGGTCTGGAAAACTCAAGGTTTTCCCACTGTCAGGTATTTAAGGATGAAGATCTATCAGGATTTAATTTTACTCTGATTTGGTGTTACTGTTTAAGATGTTCCTACATAAACTACTCAAAAAAGTGTTCCCTAAACTGAAAACATAAAGACAGAAGTTCACTTTGAGATATTTAATCTGAGGTGCGGATACTAACTCATGTGCTGGGAACATAGATCTTTCCAATGTCAGGAAAGAAAAAAAGCAATAGGTTCAACTGGTCACCAATAGAGTGTATGCATTATCTACATCCACTTTGCCCAACGAGACAAGAAATGAGGAATGACTGATCGTTTTACACTGCGTTTCTGAGGGGAAAAGGAGGCAAAAAGAAGTGGGCGGTTAGAGGGAGTGAGCTGCAGGAAACGCCCGACCGCAGCTCTGTCCTCCCCCTGATTTATCCCCCTCTCCTTTCTGCAGGGCTATTAAGGGTAAGACAATATTTTCATATTGTTTTATTAAACACTATGTGGCCTTATTTATTGCTGTCTCCCCAGACAGCTATAGCATACCTGCAGCAGCAGTTTGCGCAGCCCCTGACTGGACTGAAAAGGCCCATTGAAGCTCCATTACATGAAATATGGAGCTGTCAGAGATTGTGCCCCCCTCCCCCAACAGAGGGACACTGCACGCAACTGTGTGTGTGTGTGTGTTTGAGATAAATGACCAAATGTGATTCTTAGCAATGTGTTATATTGTCTTTCTTTCCATGAGTGTGTTGTGTCATCTTACAAGTGTGTTTTTGTACCTACAGCGCGTGTGTTTGTATGTCAGTGCATGTCTTATTCTACCAATTTACTATATTTTTGTCTGTCTGTGGAGAGTGCTTGTGCACATGTGGCTCTGTGTGTGTAATTGTATCATTTAGTCACTAAGACTCTTGGGTGCTTAATGCTCCCAGTAGCAGCTTTGTTTAGATGGTCCTAACCACTGCAGGCTAACAGGGTGCCAATGCTTCTCTGCCTTTCTGAGCATTAACCAGGCATGTCAGCATGAATCATAAACTTTTCATCTCTCACACTGCCTCTGGATAACAACACATACAAATTTACATTATGATGTGCCATGGCCAAAACAATCTGTGGCCACCCAGGACCTTCATTTTCAACACAACATCTGGTAGTTGATGGAGCCTAACAATAGTGTACCTGCTTCTCTGCAGCCTCTTCAGGTCATTTTGACCAAGCTGGCTAAGGTGGAGCACAGACTCAAGGGTGGTACCATGACAAGTGCTACTGAGATACACCAAATGGTGCTGATACTGACCTGACTAAGCGAAAAAGGTATTGGTCAGATGTGACTGATCCACATTAATCCCATTAGAAAATTCAGTGTTTCCGCTATCAATAACATTCATTCAGGCGGGCTGACCACTTAGTTTTTAGCGCATCAGCAATATGGCCTCATGTTACCTTACATAACAATAAAGTACCATGAGGTGAGGTATACAGATTTTCAAAATCTGGTCAAAAAGAAAACACAGGAATCAGATTGGGAGTCAATATCAGCAGATAACACAAGTTAAGCTACTGGAATTGGTATTAAGGGAGAAGATGAATCAGTGCATCCCTACTAAAGATGGCATCTCATGATGGCGAAACCCACAATTCCCCACTCTTGAAGACAAGAATTGCTAAAAATTGGGTGTGGAGGACAATTAAATCAAGGGATGTAGTGAACTCGGCTATACTATGACTATGTACATAGAAATTGGTGATAAACGACAAACCAACATAAAGTGTCTTATTAAGGTGCTGTTCCAACTCGATTCAGCATTCCTCGTCATACTATAGATTTTCTTAACTCTATACTGAAAGGATGAACAGTATTCTTCCACAAAAAATTTCCTTCCTATGGTATAATTTGTCAGCCATTTATATTTCGCAGAACAGCATGCAGAAGCAGAAAGTGGTTTGAAAACTGTGGCTTGATACATGATGCTGAAAAAGCAAAGACTGACACCTTTAGATAACTCTGATGGCCTCTGTAGTTAAAGTGATCAAATCTGTCAATCTATCAGTTGTGAGTGGCATTTTAGTCTGGTACTTTGTGTTACATTAACATCATCCCATCATGCCAAGACGTGATGTAGACCTTTGGCAGACCCTTAGACTCAAGTGTCAGCCTCAGGGCCTGGGATGGAATCCCACAAAATATCTTGCAAAAAAATGAGACCAAGACAAGATGAGTGACTGGACTAAAATTACACTCCACAAAGATATAGTATATGATATCGCATACAAGATGTCTAGTTTGGATTGACATCTGAATGTTTAAAAGTGAAAAAATGAATGAGGCTTAAAATGCTATGAGAACACACAGTGGAAACATGTGTGGGTCCCAGTGGGATTCAAACCTCTAACCCTGGCAGAGTAAGCACCATTCAATGGGTTTTGTAGACGAAAAGATCAATACCACCAACTTTTAAAGTGAGAGAGAGTGAGAGCAGACAATATTCCCCGTGTGAAAGGACTTATACTGTATGTCAGCCAGCTGAATCAACAGGAGTGTTAACTGTTGTTCTGATGAGACGGCTACAATAGGGAGAGGGGTAGAAAAAATTACAACTCTGTGTGTATGTGTTTGAATGTGTATGTGTGTTTGTATGTGTGTGTGTGTGTGTGTGTGTGTGTGTGTGTGTGTGTGTGTGTGTGTTCCAACTAGCAAATCAACAGCAGCAGTGTGAGAGGCTTTAGAGAGCTCATATCAGATCAAAGAAGAGGTAGGCAGTGGGGGTTGTTGATACTTACTCATTAGATAACTGGAGAGGAGGAGATACGGAAGGATGAAGGGTGAAAGGGGGGGGAGTTGAATTTTGAGAGACAGACAGAGAGAGACAACTAATGTGTTTAAAAAAAAATCAAAATTAGACAGAAGAGGAGGGACAGCTTTCTGAGTGTATATATGTATGTGTATGTAGTAAAACTAGCATCATAGCAAAAACTTACCCTAAACCTAACCAGGACCACTACATGCCTAACCCTAAAATTCAGTGGTTTACCTTGTAGGGACCCGCTTTTTCACACACATACACATATTACTATACAGTACATAGTCAGGCTTCGATACCAAGGGTTAGGGCCAAATCTAAATGTAGTCTAATCCAAAACTCCACTCCTGAGTCTATAATGTAAATGTCTACAGTGTTCGACATACTAGGCAGATTAGGTGTGATGTGATGGTAAAGATGGGTGAGAGATAAAGGGAGAGAGTGAGAGAGGCCAGTAAGAAGCAAAGGGGGTTGGTGGGGTTGAAGCAGAGCGCTTGTCTCACTTTGGTCCTGTCTCCACAGATCAAGAGATGCAGACAGCAGGGCAACCAGAGGAAGCAATGACCCTGTCAGAACCACTAACCCTCATTCCGGGTTGGGGGTCCCTCACTTGTACGTGGAAAATTAACTCCTCTGTGACACAGAGCTATGTTTGAACCATGTCAACACTTTTGTAATTGCCAAGAGGGATTTAAGTTAAACCCAATTTAACAGAGCATTATATATTTAATGAAAGAGATTTTTTAACATTTTCAAGCCGTTTTTTACATTACAGTAAATGAAAGAATGTTTTCAATTACTGCTTCAGTCTCTATAAGGACCAATGGACACCTGTGACAGAGTGAGGCATGGCGTGAACGGCCATCAGGGCAGGAAATAGACTGAGCCTGGTAGGCTTGTACCTGCTCACTTGTATGCCTGATCCTTTGACCTTTTGTCCATCTGTCTATTGCTGTAGCTCTCTTTTCTGTCTTATGTATGCTTGTGTCTTTTTCTTTTGCTCCAACACACATCCTCTATACTGCACACATGACTACACACACACAAAAATAAATGCAGAGGCGGCTAACCTTCATGCTCCCCACAGGTGATGTGCACATGACATTTTGTCAAACTTAGAGCTGAAGAAAGCCATCATAAACTCCTTCTGACAGAAGCAGCTTCCCATTCTCATTCCCAGGGTGTCAAATACCAACGTTTTATCACGGCGTCATATAAGCACACACAAGGTACCCTTTAGCATCTATTAGATGCACAGGGCTGCCAGATTGTCTTTGGAGTTGGTGTTTTGGAACAGGTCAAATGCAGATACAACCTTCTAATCCTAAGAACTCACTTTTTGCTTGGAATGATAAGGATCTATCTTGCAAAACTCACTCATAATTTGTTTTGAACCATCAAATTAGTGCTGTAACAGAGTGCCTACATGCATTAGAAAGTTAAATGTAATGCTTTCTATGAAATTTTTTACATTTAATTATTCTTTTAGGACAAATCATCTTTTTCTTTTTCAAAAAAGCATTGCAGGTTAAGTATAAAGGTCAGTGCTAAATATTTTGTCCAGTGCAGAAGTCAATTTTAGGTAGGAATATGGTTGATTACTAAACACATCATTCCAGAAACCATTAGTTTCAGTTTCCTCTGGGTTAGACAGCAAGCAGTTACTGCAATAAATCTAACCAGGACACAGAAAGTGGGACAGGTAAAGTATAAGGATTTGCCATACTGATATTCTCTCTACAGATCAGTATGGCAGGTGAATAAAATGTGTGTTGGGTTCATCGAATATAGGAATTGTCCCAGCAAGTAAGTGTAGCAGGTCAGTATAAAGGCAGTATTAGGTTTTGTTTTATGTCAGAAATATTGACTGTGATGCACCAAAATATGTCTAATTCAAATATAGACTTTCTAATGACCTTTGAGGCTTAATATTTATAAAATCTAAGACATTTTAAGACTTTTTAAATAACTGCAAGAAGACAGACAATGCTTCAGCAACATGTGTTCATGTTTCACAAAGTTTTATAAACTTAGACATTCTCGCAAAGGACAGCAGTACAAATGCCAGGCAAGTTCAGTCTTTTTTAAAAAATCATTTTAGACTCACTGAGGAGTTTATTTTCATTGTTAGCTACCATGATAGCAAGCTAACGCTAGCTTCCTAATGTTAGTCTGGCAGCTAATGCTAACATTTAGAGCAAGCCCTAAAGGATAGGTTCAGGTTTTTTGAAGTCTATAACCTTTATTCCAGTCACGGGCATTTGTATTGAGAGACCATCAATAAAACCCTCGATCTTGAGGTTTCTTATAAACATTGTGTTGCGTGACATTTTCTCAACTCCACCGAGTTCTTTGTCTTCCCTGCTCCTTTTCCCGCTGTCACTGAACAGTGCGGCGACATGACAAAGAGGCAGAACTTGACTGGTCCTCTTGGGTGCATTCAAAGTGCTGATTGGCTCACAAGAAGAACCTTATAGAACCAAGTTAGAGTTTGTTCAGTTCACAGTTCACCAGAAACATGAGCACATTCAATGAACAGCGCTCTTTGACACAACACTGCTTAATCCTTTCACTCTTGAGGATATTCCTTTAATTATCCTGTATTTTATTGAGTCATTCAGACACTTGGACCTCACAAGCACTTGACAACAAGAGACATATGCACAAATGCAACAGTACCCTTGCTGACTGACTACTATGGCACTAATCCCATGTCTCACAGAGGAGTAACTACTCCTATGGATTTACTAATATATGTGACAAGCTAATTAAGAGTAAGGGCAGGAGTCTATTCACTGCTGCAGCACGCTTTAACCTTGATAAGCTCTGTTGCTAATGAACTGCACTGAGGAGAAGACTAACGACTACCAGTCTTGGGATCACTCCAAAAATCCACTTTCAAACTACATTGCTCACCCACTGCTCACTTGTTTCTAAACCGGTAGAATCTGGGCTTCAGTTTGGCTGCCGGTTGGCTCCCAGGGGAAAGAAAAAAAGAGGAAGTCATCAGAGGACACATTGGAGTAAGGACTCTCCCATGATAATCAATGAGATTTGACTTGCAGGGGGTGAAGTTTGGCTGGTGAAGACGGGACAGTCTAGCCAGAGGGGGGATTTATGCTTATTGATTGGTGAATGGTTCAGCTACAGGTCAGCTTGGGGTACCTGGGGAAACTCTGATAAAAGGGAAGGCAGGATATAGCTACATGTTATTTAAACTACAACCTGGCATCATTGTGCTTTTAAGAAGTGAGTTAGATCAGTTCAGCCATAGCTCCGATCCAATTTCTCAAAGCTTGAACTGCTTCAATGTGGATGTCACTGAATGGACTGACAGGAAAATGAGACAAGGAGAATCCTTAAAACTTTTAAAGTTATTGGATACCTTTATACTATAAAGAAACTTACAATGAGTATAATTAACCAAACATTTATCTAAAGCGCCTTATAGTACAGTGAGTACATATGTTTTTTTCATGGATGGCCTCAGAGGGAAACCCCCCCCCAGCTTTTTGTTCATTAAGGTTAGCTACAGGTAGAGCTTCCAACTCAGATAGTGACACTCACTCCATTTAATGCACACTATAACTTATACTGGAAATAATCTGCAAAAGGTAATAGTTTGATGATAGTTGGGTTTAGTGATCAGCATTGTCAGCTCACTGGGACCGAGTGGCTGTGGATTGTCTGTCTGTCTGTAAAAGACATGCCACCTGTCCATGCAAAGTGTGCCGGGACAGGCTCCAGCCCTCTGCAACCCTGCATGGGACAAGTCTGTATAGAAAATTGATGGATGGATGAAAGAAATTAGACTTTGCATTTACATGCCCTAATAAAACTGCAAACTCTAGGTGTGTTATTTGGGTTGTGCACATGCTGATTAAAAGCTTAATAAAGTAATTTAGTCAGACTAGTTTTTACATAGGTGGAAAATTACCTTAATACAATTAGAATTATTAGGGTGCATGTAAACGCAAATGACTGCAATGGCTTCAATATAATCTTCTCTAGAAATACACCTGTGCTTTCATATAAGAAAATATTAATGTACATGAGGTGGACACAATACGATCGCAGCAACACCCAATCTAATAAAATTGCACTGTAACAAATAATACCTTTGTGAAGGTTATGATGTTCAGTTTGTTCAGACTCGGTTACTACCATGGTCATTTTTAGGCCCTTTTCTAAAGGTTGAAAGAGAAAAAAATAGGATCTCCTTACCTTACCTTATATAAAACTGTCCAATACAATAACAGCCAGACTGAGGCCTCAGTTGAATTATCACCTCCTTGAAACAGTCTCAACAAAAATTAAATAAAATAAGCTTCATAAAGATAATATACTTTATATTGCAGGGCTGGTGTATTGGATTGCTATCATTGTGTCCACCACCACTACATGTGAGATCAAATGGTCATTACACTTGCCACAGGATTGACTGTTCTGCTAGAAGCATGTCATTTTCCCCTAAGTGCCAAAGGCCCATTTTCCAGGTGAGCTCCACTGAACAGCATGAAAGGTCTCGTGATTACTCAGATGGGTGACTTTCTGCCTCCAGCATTCTGCTGTGCTAAACATGACCCCTTCACCTCCCATTCAGCATCAACAGATTTTACCTGCCAACTCTGCTTACAACCAGAAAATTCCTTCTTGCTGATCTTTGCTGCATGACTTGAATGAAATCTCTCGTGTTATTTGCATTTGTGTTACTCAGTAGTAGTAGCAGGAAGCAGTAAAAGCACCCGAGGATAAACAGCTGAAGAAATACGGGGCACCAAGACCCCCCACATATACACCCCATTCCCCAACCCTCCACTCACCCACTCCCTCCCCCTCTCCCCGTCATGAATTTTAATCACCTTACAAGCATGACATTAACCTTTTCGTACTGCGAGCAGCCATCACATCCTCTCATGTGTGACCTGTGATCTATCCTGCCGGTGGTTAATTTGGGGTGGCAGAGGGTGGTCCCCTGCTGAGGGGTGGGGGTGAACAACTAGCCGTGAGACAGGTCCCTTGGCGCCCACCTGGAGATTAAATGCTGAAGCGAAATACAGAAGGTTAGCCCTGACATGCTTGAAATAACACGACCTGCGCTACACTTCAAATACCTTGGCGTGCTAACAACCGTAGCATCCTGCTCAGGCACAGAGGCATGACTATGTAATCTGAAATGCCTCAAGAGCATCAAGTAAAGTCTGCAAATGAGTTTATCTGGAGCAACATATTTATTGTAATGCCAGGCGACAGAATACACTCCAATCCCAAGATCACAACAGCAGCAAGGAGCGCAATGGTTCAGATTTATAATCCTCTCACAATATTATCACAAAAGTAGAAGGATTATGTAAGAGACCAAAGTCAGCAAAACAAAAAAACAAACATGTAAAAGTCAACAAAATGGATTCAGCTGAGAGAGGATGAACTGAGGTACTTCTGAGTGGAGTAACAAGGTCACTCCCTTCAGGGTTTAAACAATCAAACCCTCAGAGGAATACAAGCCAGGAAGCCGATTCATTGCCTCTGTATTAAAACTCATCTAAACTTTTCATGCTCTGCGATAGAGGTTGGAAGTAACTGCTGCTCAAAAAGCCCATGGGAAACAAATGCCGACTGGTGGGTGATGATGAGCCCGACTGAATGCAGATTATACTAATTGCACTGCAGTGGGGTGGATTAATCACTGTTTCAGAGACTTGAGGTAAAAAGGTGAAAGCTGAATGGTTTGCAGGTGATAATGAGCTCCAGGGAAACTGCTTCGCCTCATCCGTTTCATAACAATCAAATTTTCCACCACGTGTAATAAATGAACAGGAGTTTGTCTCAGTGACATTGGTGCAAGAACACACTATAACAGCAACTCAAATACACACAAGCTGTGCAACAGTTGACGGTAGTTTATCGGAGTTGTTGAAATGGCAACTGATGAATTTATGGAATCTAAACACTTCATATACATGCTCATCATTCTCATACAAAGAGCGGTTTCAGAAAGTAGTTTCACTGTGGGCAAAGTTTGAATATGGATCACAAACTGTGCGAGTAGTGACCATCTGGTGCACACAGCGTGTTTTACCTCCTCCCACCTGCATGTCAAGCTTTATTTTTCTTGAATATATTCCTTGCAAGGTGTCTCACTCTCACTGTCTCACTGGACCTTCATTAGTGATAGCTGTGTGAGTGATGTTTAATCTGGTTACTCTTCGTGGACTAATGTGAGTCCTCATCCTTTTTTAGCATGTGCAGATTCTGCAGGCTGCTCCCTATAGCTGTCTAAAAAGATGGTGTGTGGAGAAGACAAACAGAATTCCCAGGATAATACATGTGTTTAGGGCCTTGAGGCAAAAATGCCAAGAAAAGCATATAAAATTAATACTGATGAAGTTTAAAACGCCCCTAATAATTGGAATGCACTTTGATGATTTACCCTGCCTCTTTTTTTTTTGACTGAGATGCCAAATAATCACAAGTGAATGTCATTAGTTTGCCAACTCTGCTATATGTGAATCAGTAGATTCTTACTACTGCATTCTGGGCAAAAGACAGAACAGTATTTGATCAGGAAACAAATGGACAAAGCCTGAAGGAAAAACAAGAAGATGTTGACATATAGAACACCGCATCAGCAAAAACTAGGACAATCAATATCATATCACTGTTCATAACTGAAAGGTGGAAGATAAACCAATTCGAGACAGAGAGCGGAAAGTGGCTCAGCTCTCTTCTGTAAAGCCTGCCACCAGTTTCCAACTATGGGAAAGAAATATGGCACATGTAACCGCTACACAACGGTTTAGACTGAAACCAAAAACGAATGGCACAGATTGATTAAGTATTTGTCAATATACAATGCAAATTTATTATTTTAAAGCTTACAAAAATTCCCACTCAAAGCTGCCAAAATACACCCAAAAACTCATACCATGACAATCCATTCAATAGGCGAAGAGACGTTTCAATCAAAACGTATGCCAACCTCATGGTGACGCAAGTTAAAAAGTTAAGGAATCACCAAAGCCAGTAGGACTCATGCACTGGGCACCAAGAATGTCTGTACAAAATTTCATAACAATCCATCCAGTAGATATATCCACAGATATTTCAGTGGACCGACTAACAATGCCATCCCTGGAGCACTAGCATGGCTAAAAATATCTTCTGAGAAAAAGTCATTCTTTCACTGGTCTGCACCTGTGGTTTTGATACAGCTGAGACAAAAACTCAGGCAGAAATACTCTGGAGCCCAGAAGATCTGGTTGCCAAGTTGTTGTATGAGGACAGAGCAAAGATTCCTACTGAACTTGCACACATGACTTTATAAATAACCTGCAACACCTTTGATCAAACTGGTGAAGTATGAGTGTGCAATATATCACTGGCTATCATGTCACTGTAGCATTTTATGAGGGGCACATGAGCCCTTTTATTTCATCATGCAGAAAATACACTACTACTTTCATTCTACAAGGCCACTTACCCACAAGTAGCACAGCATGTGCATCATCCATTGCAGTTGCCTGAAACTCAATACGTAGGCATCATCATGCATTATTAAACAATAGTAGTCAGTCAAACCTTGCTGGCTCCCCTGGAAAACTTTTTGATTTGTCCAACAGACAGACGCAACAGAGAGGAGAAAGGATGGGAGGCTGAGACAGGGAGATTTTCTTTATCTCTCTTTTTCTATGGCTACAGGTGTGTGGCTGGATTATGAAAAACGTTAACAGATAACATTAGAAGAAACCATGGTTGAATATCATGGATTATCTATCCATGGTGCTGGCCATTCGTTTTCTGGCTTTTTCTTGTACATAGAAATGTGCATTCATTTGTGGATAGCATTTTAAGCAGAACAACACGTTAGTTATGTTTTTTTTAAATTGATAATCATAAAATATGTGCTATCCTTTTCCAACAATTCCAACAGTATTTGGCTCTGTTGGCTCTGTTTTATAACTTTTGCACTGCAGTTACATTCAGAAGATTAAAGAACAAGACACAGTACATTATTGCTCCAATACAAGACATGTTCGCCTGTGTCACGGGACAATAGAGTCCAAACAGAAACAAAATAATACTCAAAGTGACATGAGGCGATAGCACGCAAGCGACAGATTGCAAAAAGATCTAATCATCAGATGCATCAGGGGCAAATTAAAGCAGCACAGACAGCAGGGATGGGTTGAGTGACTCAGCTAATATAAAGTGCACAAGATAAATAGCTGTTTGACACTGGCATTTTAAAACCATGTGGCACTCACTTTAACTCCTATATGAACACCGGCACGACAGCATCCTAGATGATGATTCATGTCTAGAAATACACTGACAAGCTTGGAAAAAGTGGAGAGAGTCAATGACGTCCCTCTACTGTAACAACTGCTAGTACGGTGTCCTTAAGCAAGGCAGTTTAGTCAACAACAGTGGAAGACTGTCAGCTGTATTCAACTTAAGAATACAAAATCAGTTCAACAACAAAATAAAATCAAGAGAAGAAAAATCAATATTGCATTTAATTTTCTGATGGACTTTTTCTTCTACTCTAAACGTTATTCATAGTGACCTCAGTTTTATAGTCTATAAACAGATTGATTGCTTTTGCAAAAGGCTTATATTTCAAAAGGACATTTCTAGCTGTACTCCGTTCAATCAGACCCTACATTGGTTCCTACATTGTACCACTCCTCCCTTCCTGTCCTTCTGTGCTCTGCAGAAAACTGCTACCATGGTCTATTATGAGGGAAAATGGAATATATACCAAGCTTGGAGGTAATCCATATCTTGGCAAAAGAAAAACAATGCAAGGGCAGAAAATTGAGGTTATTCAATGACACAGCAAATGCTTTTTTTCATGATAAAATGATCTTTTAAAGCCATTATAGCCAACATATTCTACTAACATCCTTTGCAAATTCCTGAACAGCAGTCTAATTTTCTATTGTTGCCACCCCTTACAAGCATTGACTGTCTCCTATCTTCCTGTAATGAGCTTCTTTGGCCTGCTCTGCAGTCCCTTCATCAGAGTTACAAGGCCCTATGTGAGGGGCCCTTATCATGCCAGTCAGCTTGGCATTGGATATCTTCCCTAAATAAACTGAAGCCAACTTGGCAGGTGTCCATATAAATGAAAGACCAGGGGCTAACGCTTATTTCCACCATGCTGGGGAAGCAATGACTCATGAGGTTTCACTATTTGCATAATGAGTGCCAATTTGAGGACAGGAAAAGTGAGAGAGGCCCCTGAGAGTGGACAGAACAATGTAGCTGAAGACTGCAGGTGAGAAAAGGGTGCAGAGCGATGGGTGTGTGTGTGTGTGTGTGTGTGTGGGGGGGCAGCAACAGTGTACCACTGCAGACTACCAGCAGTAGATGGTAATTGGACTGAACAAGTGCCAAGCGTAATTTTAGGGGGAGAGGAAGACAGGCGTGGAGAAGCTCGACTTTGGGGCTGCAGGACTGTTGAAACAACCTGACTGACAACGCATTCGCAGATCCATTATCCTGCCTGTCAGTCTGTGAACGAGGCAAAATGTCACTTCAACACCTCTGTGACCTCCAGTGATCCTGTCCTAGTGTCAGAGCTAGGTGGCTCATGTTGGAGCTACTCCTATTACAGACCTTGTAAGTATGAGGTGGAACAAGTAGTAAAACATTTTACTCAAGTGAAAGTACTGTCACTGTAAGGACATTTTAGTTAGTCATAAGGTGTCTTTTTTTTACTTGTCTCAAAACCTATTTTGATCCATTGGTAGAAATCTCTTAATTTTGCTATTGGTATCCCACATGCTTCCTCTTTTTACTTGAAGTCTTCATTACTGCCTATTTCAGAAAACACTCTGGAACAAACTGGTTTAGAGTTCTAAAGCACTGTATACATTAATTTGAGCTGAAAGCAGTAAATCAAAAGAAAAATTAAAGATGTTCACGTCAGCCTCCGAGTTGTAATTCAGAATCAGAGATATGGAGAATTTCTGAGAGCTACAATATCTGCTGGCAAAATAAAATCCAATATTAACACTAAAACAATCAATTCAGCTAATTTAAAAGGAGATATACACTGTTTGGCTTATATCTGTTTTCACTATAAACCAACTATGTAACAACACAAAAGTAGTAATTTAAGCTATTTAAATGGTGTGACTACAGGGCTAGCAGTGGAGGTCACCATACCACCAATAATGCGTGAACACTCCCAAGTCGGAATAACAGGAGGTTTTCCTGTTCTTTCCATTCTGCCAGCATTGCAGGAATGCAACATTAAAGTGAGGATAACTTGGTGTATTCACAAATTCTGACCAATTTAAACGAATCTCTTCCTAGAGAAACTTTATGGAAGTCTAACACTAAACACTAACTACACTTTTAATTTCAATGCCTGGGCTTTTCAAGACTTCCGTTCTCCTAAATAGATGATAGATTACATGAAGCAGTGCTTGTCAGTGGGGGAGTCTTTGGTTGAAATCAAAATTGTTGGCCACCCCTGGTAGGGTTTACCCTGCTAAGGCCTGGGATTCTCTCATGCACACTTCAAATGGTGAGTTTGTTCTTCAACGCCACACTAGATAACCATCACATTAGTGACAACTGCAACTTTATCTACCACATTCTAGTGCAGGCTGCAATTACTGTGGTTGGGTGGGAAAGTGCAGGCACAGAGAAATGAGAAATCTTCCCTATTTATTCAGTGTGAATCTTAATTGCCTGCTTGTTTAGAAATCATTACTGGCAGAGCCTCATAGTACCAATACGGGCCGGCTCATGAGATTGTACCCCTACCAAACAACACAAGTGTCTCCAAAATAATGAGGGGGAACCCAACATTAACACAGCGCTTTCTCCCTTGTTCATTTTGATGATGTTTGTCATTAATCAATATTGACTGGCTAACAAGGCAACTAATTTATCTCCGTGTGAAATTAAGTGCTTGTCTCTTTTTATAATCCATTATCTTTTTTTTTTTTTTAAAAAAACCTGTTAACTTTGCAATCACAGAAAGATTTACTGATTATCTAAATAGTTGAATAGCTGAGTTAGCTCAGTCTATTTTTGGCAGAGAAAAAAAGCCACACAATCTAACAACTACAAAGAAAGAGGGAGATTTATTCCCCCTCCAGACAAAAACACTGGTAGATTGTGGACTATGCAGAAATACACACATAACTGGATAAGTACTCATCACTTCCCTTCCAAAAACACATTTTGATAGTGTCACAGAAAGTCATAACATAAACAATTCCTTATAGTTTGGCCTTTCGAGGGGTTAGTTGTGGAGAGTGACGTGTTAGTATCCGCTTTTGGTTGTAATGGAATACATTTATTATGTTGTAATACTTTCTGTTCTGGGCAATGACTGGAATCATATATGATTATAGGTTCCATTTTAAAAACTCCTATAATTCATTAACATTGAAACAATTTGTTGTACTGACCGTGCATCACCTATCTGTCAGAAGTATGATTAAATTTTGTTGAAAACATGGAAAAATAAGGAGGTTCAGCAGTTACTGATGGCTGCGTGTTAGCACAGTCGGATTAGTGCTGTAGACGGCAGAAGATAATAACACTGCTGGTGGACTGATTAACACACTGTCAGTGCACAACAGAACTGACAGTCACAGCCCTGTGGTGCAGCAGCCTCGGGCAGTGTGAGGATGTATGGTTAGCCTGGCAGTGAAAGGTGTGCGTGCAGAAAGTGACTGCAAATGCATGAGCCAATATTCAAGGTCATATATGCTACTGAATTAATGATTGAATGTATCTTTAAACATTGGAGCTTTACTACTTCTACTATTGTTAAAGGTGATCCTTTCTCTGCATTATGTGAGCTATGTCAGTGCAGCCTGGTCCTTCAGCATGAAGATGTTTCTCAAGTCTACTTTTGATACTGAGCGGAAAAATATCTTGAGTTCTTAATGTGATTTTTCTGTCACTCTCAAAGCTTCCAAAGGTGGCACATGGTCAACAAGCTCAGGTAAAAGATAATCAGACATTTTGCTATATCTTTGCTAAATTAGTAAGGTTTTGCCACAGCAAGATCCCAGAGGGTCACAGCAACAAAATTAGAAATTAAATGGGGAACCAATTGGTAAATGGAGACTGTCCTCCTAAGAAAAACGACAGCAGTCATTTCAGCAAGCGCCCCAAAACGATCTGCCTACATTCACCTGACAAAGCCCTCCACCTACTGTAGTAATTATGACGGGAGCAAAGGAGAAAGTCAGGTGACGTTGTCATAGAGCGACAATGTCCGTGTAGAAGTCAGGGTGGATGGATGGGACAAAACATGAGACTTTAACACCACTGGTTCATTTCCTGTGTCCTACCAACAGCCAAAGCAAGACTGCGATTGTTGCAAAACCAAGTGTTGGTTATTGTAACCATGACAACAAAGGTCCTTCATTTTAACTCAAAATACCTTTCCCTAAAACTAACCAAGTGGGTTTTGTGCAAAACCAAACCAAAGCTTAACCAGAGCGTTGCCATATCATCAAATGTGTATTTTTTAACAGCAATTTGTAATGGTTTTGCAATAACACAGACAAATGATGACACCCCGCTGATAGTGGTGTTAGATCAGAAAACATTTATATGCGTCGTTCTAGAATTTGGATGACTTGTTGGGTAAATCAAAATGCTAATTAAAAAGTGAATCCCACTTTTAATCTGTCTTTTGAATTGTACTGTTGAATTTTATTCATGAATTCATTCTGAATCTTTTGCTTTATTGAGTTATCTATAAAGCTTTTTTTTCATTTGATCGCTGTTTTGATGGACTAATTCATTTTTAAAAGGTTTTATTGCTTTTGATGCCTCTTTTGTCCAGTAGAATTTCAATTAATGTACTGCTTTATAACCCTTTCCAAATCTCTATGGGTCTTCCACAACTCTGAGAACAATACAAATAGGTAGAGAAAAAGAATGAAAGGAACGATTGGCATTTTAGAATGAACTATACATTTTCACACAATCATCATGTCCATGTGTGTATGTATGCCCTCTGTTGTCACTATGGCTTGGGTTTTCAGCTCTGATGAAGCATGTCTGAAGCTGTGATTCTGCTGGCTGGCAGAGGTGACTGTGAATTTGAATATTTCTCAGCTTTCAGAAATGTGCTTTCTACATCTCTCCTCCCAATTCTCTGGAAAATGACCACATCCACAGCAGCAGAGATCAGCAGAAAGATAATGTAGCTCGGTCTCCGTCTTGCTTTCTTTTTCTGTCTTTGTCTTCACCCCCGGCTCATCTTCCCTCTGCACTCGATGGGTGGGAGGCAGAGATGTTCAAACCATTAGGCTGTTCTTAGTCACACTGTAAAATTGATTGCAAACCGAGAGGAATTAGGGGAAACTGAAATTACATCATTACAGCATTTATCTGGGAGGCATTTCTATAGCTGAATAAGTCTGATAGGAAATGTGCACTTTGGGAGATCTCCATGATATACAATCAGAGGCTACACTGAGGAAATGTAAAATGAATTATCCTTCATTTTTGGGATTTGTTTTATCACAAAGAGGTTGACAAACGGCAATGGAAAGAGTCTTGCAAAGCTCCAATGTGATAAATGGCTTAAAATGCTCACTGACTGCACAGGCTAAACTCCATCCAATGACTTTTCAAAGCTATAAGCCCTTAAAAAGTCTACTGGTATTTGACATGCACAGCAGTAAGAGCCAAATACCTGTAATTTATATCCACGAGATATGAAAAAAACTCATCCCTAATGAGAATGCTGTAAAGAGAAAGTTATGTAATATGTCACGAAAATGGATCGGTTTGAAAAATAAACAAGATTCATGTTCTTAACAGAATCCTGGTTACGTCCTGGTGATCACAGTCAGCTGGCTGAATTGTGCCCTTTCAGATTATGACTGCTTTAGCCGCCCTAGGGTTTGTGGTCGAGGTAGGGGCCTTGTTAGTGTCTATAGGAAGCATTTAAAGTGTAACATCATAGCTTGCAATGATTTTTCCTCCTTTGAAGTGCTCATGTTTAAACTTGGTGGCCCCCTTCCGGTCATATTTGCTATTATTGATCACCCCCCTAAACCAGCTGGCTCCTTCTTGTTGGAACTCCCTGAGTTTTTATCCAGTCTTGTTTTAAATTATGATAGAATTGTTCTTTGTGGTGATTTTAATATTCATGTTGATGACTCCTCTAATGCCCTTGCTGCTGATTTTTTAACAACATGTGCCTGGCCAAACTCATTCCCGTGGCCACACCTTAGACCTAGTCTTTAGTCTGGGCCTGAAAACCCCATCTGTGGAAATCAGGCACATGTTTGTATCTGATCACCTATGCATTGTTTTTAACTGTGAATTAGAGGCTGCTAGTACTGTCTTTTCCCGCTCTAAGTACAAACGCGTCCTTAATGAGCATAGTGCCTCAAAATTCTGTACACTGTTCAATTCTCCTGGCAATGTGTTTCCCGATTCCTCCAACACCAATGATTTGGTTGATTATTTTAACTACCTGTGTTCTTCAACCTTAGATCTCATAGCTCCACTGAAAAATAGACCAAACCCAAAGACTAGAAAACAGCCATGGTTAAATGACAGTATTCAAAGTTGTAAAAGGAAATGCAGAAGAGCAGAACGCAGATGGAAGAAATATGGTCTCCAGGTCCACTTTGTGGCCATGAAAGAGTTATTATGCCTTTATAATAGGATAGTGAAGGATGCAAGAACATGTCATCTCTCTGCACTTATTTCTGCCCATCAGCACAACCCCAGATTCCTATTTAAGACTGTGGATTAGTTAGTTAACCCTGCCTCTCCTTGTGCCCCTGCTGATTGTGATGCTGATTGTGAAAAGTTTCTTTTGCACTTTGCTGGTAAGGTGGAGTTAAAAAGATCTGATATCACCCCCAACCCTGCCTTTTTAGATGTGGATGACCCGCTCAGGGATTCTTTGAGCAATTTTTCTGCTGTTACTCTGCCTGAACTAACAGACATCATGTCTCTTATGAGAGTATCCTCCAGCCCTCTGGACAAAATCCCAACTAGGTTTTTATTGGAAGTTATGGATTGTATTGTGCCCCTTTTGTTAATTATTTTTAACAGCTCGCTGTCTACTGGCTGCGTCCCAGATTACTTTAAAACTGCTTGTGTCCAGCCAGTCCTAAAAAAACCTGGGCTTGATCCCACCCTCCTGGATAACTATCGCCCAATCTCCAAACTGCCTTTTATTTCGAAGATTCTCGAAAAACAATAATACCTTTGAAAAGTTCCAATCTGGTTTTTGTCAACACCACAGCACTGAGACAGCCCTTCTCAAAGTCACTAATGACCTTTTAATGAATGCAGACGCAGGCATGTGTTCAATTCTTGTGCTGCTTGACTTAGGTGCTGCCTTTGACACAATTGATCATGGCATTCTTTTAGATAGATTGAGGCACTGGTTGGGCATATCTGGCACTGTACTAGACTGGTTCTCATCTTATCTGTCCAATAGGAAATTCAGTGTCAGCATTAATAACTTCATGTCGTCGTTTTCCCATATCAAGTACGGTGTGCCTCAAGGTTCAATTCTGGGACCAATACTGTTCTCCTTATACATGCGTCCCTTGGGTGATGTCATCCGCAGACATGGTATTTCTATTCATTGTTATGCGGATGACACTCAGTTGTACCTCCCTGTCAAGTCCACTGACCTTAGTATGCTGAGTTCCCTGCAGGACTGCCAGTCTGACATAAAAAATTGGATGTCGATAAATTTTCTTCGGCTCACCTTGTTATTGGGCCCCAACACATCACTAAACAAATACTGCCATCTACTGGTATCCTGTCACAACATATCAAGCCTGTTGCAAGAAATACCGGTGTCCTGTTTGATAGCAATTTATGTTTTGAGCAACATATCACTAAGCTTGTCCAATCATATTTTTGTCACCTCAGAAACATTGCAAAAATCTGATCTATTTTAAATTTTAGTGAAGCAGAAACTGTTGTACATGCTTTTCTCCTCACACCTTGATTATTGTAACAGCCTGTTCCCTTGTCTTAATCAAAAAACTTTGGCACGACTGCAGACTGTACAGAAGTCAGCTGCTAGGCTATTAACCAGGATCAAGAAGTACGACCACATCACATCTGTTTTAGCCTCTTTACATTGGCTCCCTGTTTGTTTTAAGATTGATTTTAAGATCTTGTTGATTACTTTTAAGGCTCTTCATGGCCTGGCTCCAGACTATATTTTAGACCTTGTAATCCCGTATGAACCTTCACGTAGTTTGAGATCTTCGGGCAAGGGTCTTCTGTCTGTTCCTGAGTAAAGGATGAAAACTAAGGGGGACAGAGCTTTTGCTATCAGGGCCCCGAGGCTCTGGAACAACTTGCCCGAAGAAATTAGGTTGTCTGAGTCAGTGTCTCTTCTGTCTCAAGTCTCTTCTCAGAACACATTTTTATTGGAAAGTATATCCTGATTTTACCTGAACTGGCTGTTTATTTTATTGCTTTTGTGTATTTTATTTATTTATATGTCATCATTCACTGTGGTATTTTATTTCTGTTGTTGTGAAGCACTTTGTACTTTGTTTTGATAAGTGCTCTATAAATAAAGTTTTATTATTATTGTTTGGTTAAATTAAATCTCCTCTAATAGATTTAACTCTGATCATTTCAATTGGAAATGTTATATTTTGAATGTAGGGTATTAATACGTTTAGATAATTTGGCTCAAATGTTGGGTAACACTTTATTTGAAGGTGGGTTCATAAGATTGACACCATCATAACCATGACATGAACATGTCTTTATGAAGGTTTATGACTGTTGTCATTAAGTGTAATTTGGTCAATTATGTCACTTTTAATGCAAAGTTAACATTGAGATGTCTTTGTTATGACAACTTGACATTAACCAAGAAACATAATAAACATGCCATAGCAGGCATAATTATCAAACTTAAAGAAGCTATTTAGCTTTATGTGTTAACATTACATTATACTGTCATATTTGCTTGGTTTTGACAACCACTGTCATGAGACCATTATAATTGTGTCATGAATAATTCCCTTGACCTCAAGTGGAACCATTTGGACTTGTCATGAAGATGTCAGTAATGTTATGAGGGCAGTTTGATGACAGAGTGCAGTATCATGGTGATTTATGGAGTTTCCTGATGGACAGATAGCTTTACTTGTTGCTAAAGTAACGCTAGCTAACCTAACCACATTGGTGGTGGTTGAGGTGAGTTTCCCCCTTCACTGTGAAGCACTTTGGGTATCAAGATAAAACGCTAACGTTATATAAATGTTATCCATTATTATTGTTAATATAACCTCTAACTGCTGCTAATTGTAACTGTTAGCTGCTTTTACCTAATTAGCGTGGTTAGACCTGTGCAGCCAGCCGTGCTATTAACTAGCTGACTCAGCCCCAGGATGCCAGAAGGCAAACCCGGCTAGAAAACCACTTCGGTACTGTATTCCCTGTCAAATTGGCCACCGTCGGTCTCGGAGGTTGTCATAACAAAGACATTTTTGTCTTGATTAATGTCACGTTGTCATAGCAAAGACTTTGCATTAAAAGTGATATTGACCAAATGACACTTATTAACAGTCATAAACCTTCATAAAGACTCCTTCATGTTCATGACAGGTGTCATGTCAGTCTTTTGAATCCACCTTCAAATAAGGTGTTACCAAATGTTGGCTTGTTTACAACCTGTCTGATCATCTGGCTGTTCATATTGATTTGCTTTGTTGTAGCAATGTTGCCATGTTCCGAGATCTCAGCAATTATTTTGTTAAATAGAATTTTATCTCAACTAAAACAAACAACGTCCAAACTACACAGATAAGATCCAATTGTAATAAAATAGAATTCTCCTTCAAGAGGCATTCACATAGACAGGCACTCATGTTTAAAGATCAAAATAATTATTTCTGTATGGAAAGAAATGCTGCTCTACATGTCTAAAGGCCATTGAAAAGCTACAACTCAACATTATACTAAGCAACAATTTGATGGCATGCAATAGTATTTTAGAGATATTGTCAGGTCAAAGCAGGTTACTTATCCTAGTATAAAAGTACTTTTCATGACCTTAAAACTTTACAACACACGTACTGTAGCTGCTGTTTATCATTGTAAGGCAGCATTCATCCCAGATAATACAAAGTGGCATTTAAGAGCCATTTTGTGGACAGCGGCTGTAGCACAGACCTCGCGGAACCCTTCCAATAATTCTTCAAACAGCGGGGCAGGAGGGTGGGGGTGCAGCTTGTTGCTGGACAAATGAGAACAAACTGCAGAAGGACACAAAAAAGATCAAGAATCGCCTCTCATATGGTGAACAGGACAGCATCTTGAGAAGAAAATTGGATGCTCATTAAAGGAAAAATCAATGGTAAAGGTCGAGGACAGTGCAGTGCAAGTATCCCCCTAAAAATGACTTGGCTACATTTTAATATCTCTGCCCGACTGTATGTGTGTGAGAGTGTGTGCATGATCCCACTCACACACAAAACAACTAGATTGAGACTGCTGCAGTTCTTCATGTGGTATTACATAAGCTCTAGATGGCTTGTGCTGCAGACTGGGGTGAAGTTTGGATGAGAGGAAGTAGAGTCGGTGGCTCTAAAGGACGAGGTGCAGAGTACAAAGAGGAGGAAGAAGTGCCTGCTGACGCGGCTGCACAAACAACAATGAACCCTGCTGCCAAGGTGACACTGCATCTCTCACCAGCTCTTTGTCCTGCTGAGCCTTCTAACCTGTTGACAAGATGCCAAAACCCAGCGGGCTCTCTCCTCACACCGACTGATGTTGAAGAGTGGCTCAACATGTCAAATCCTCTATTTTTGATCTGTTACTTCTTCGCAATACCAGTCACACAGAGAGAGAGCTGTCTAATAGCAGTGCTTGTCATCAAAACAATCTCTTAGCAACCAATCCCGAAAGCAAACAAGAGCTATTTTTTCCAGTGGTGGTCTGAATTTTTCTTTTGTTCATGCAAAGAGAATGTCATCAAAATCAACACTTGCCATAACTGCCTAAAACAATAAGAATGCATTTATATGATGGGTTATTTACAGTACTAATGAGGTAAACCTTCCTATGTTTTCTGCTACAAGGCAGGTAGGATACACACAGAGACATAACAGGAATTTTCCAACTCCTGCCGAGATCTTTAACAATTCCCCACACGTTCCCCATGAAGTTACTGCACACAGGTACAACACTAAACCCAAACACTGCAAAACACAGGGCAAAGGTTACATCACCAGTGAGGATAGGAGCAGAAAACTGCAGAGAGATTGATGGCAACGTGTAAAAGACAGCTTCTTGTTGAAACATTTGTTCTGACTTAGCCTCAGGAAAAGTTTTTAAGATAACACCATAACTGACACAAAAGTTAAACTTTCCAAAACTTGGGTACCCCTCACGACGTCAAGAAGTTTAAACTCTGACAAGCTTGAATTCGAGGGAATTTTTTTTCAACTCATATCCTCTGAAACATTCATGATACAGCACAGTACGAGCAGCTGGATGTGTCTCAAGGATGAGTGGTTTATGAGCAACACAAACTTGCCAATGTTTTGTGTATTTAAGCCAAGTAACTGAACTGCAAGGCTACTACTGCACACATTCACTATCTTGTAATGCATTTGTCTCTACAGTGTAATCTCTTGAAGAGCCTGAGCTATTTGCATACATTAGGAGAGACCCCACACATTAACTATAGTCAGAAATTAATCTGGTGCATGGACAGACAACCTTGGGATTTTAAATATGAACACAGTCTAAAACTTCATGACCCGGAACACATTAAGCAGTCACCACGAAAGTCTAAGCACTGACATGAAAGTCAGGTGGAACATTCATTGAACTTGAGCATGACCGACTTGTTTTAATAGTCTGAACACACACACTTCCTGCACACCTCGGTGGCCTTTTTAAATGTAATTAAGATCCAAATTTATTCATTGACTTGAAGTGTGAAGAAATGCAAAGGACATAGAAGGTTGAATGTGGAAGGTAAGAACGAGTGTGAAGGGAAGACGGCGGATAATTCTCAAAAGACACTGAGACAAAGGTTGCGAGTGATTGAATGAGAGCGGAAACAGAGACAGTGAGGTGTATGTGTGAGGAGTACAGCCTTGGATTATATAGAGCCTCGCTATATATTAACATCTCTCACAGTCAAGGGATCAGTGTGAAATTGCAAAGGTGTGCCACTGTACACTGCTCTTTTCACTGCTGTCGGGCCACCTCCTCTGGGGTGTGAAAGTTTCACCAAATATCAGGTGAAGATTTCCGCTGTTGCTGGCCAGTTTGTCCATTTTATTGGCTGGATCTTTTCCATTTAGGGTGCACTGAATGTTTGGAGCTGTTTATTAAAACTTTGAAACTTTTAGTCCTTACTATTGATGAACATTACATGACCAATGAAGGAAGTCACAATGTCTTTAAAGAGTTTCCCTTCGGGGATCAATAAAGTATTTCTGATTCTGATGTCACATTAAGCCCCAGATTAAATAGATGAACAATATTTATTCATGTACAATAATCTCTTCTAAAGGTTTTCTTGTTGGAAACATTTGTTTCTTTTTTTTTTAGTTTGGTAGGCAGACTGGATGTAAAATTATCTTAGTATAATATAACTCTTGTTGGCTGTAAAAAGCACATATGTCCTTTTTTGAGACACTCATTGATGATCTGTTGTACAAGTATTTGTATAGTGCTATTACATCATCTTGGACAGCTAAATGTTTGTCTATAATGTTTGTTTACAATAATGTTTACATCTACCAGTTACTTTATAGTATTTAACAGATGTTAGCTTATGAGTTGTATGTACATTTTTGACAGTACAAATATTTTTTAATAGAATAAATCAAATTATGTTTAGTACACCATCACTACTATTACTGTGATAGTGGAATTTAAACAGCAAAATGTAGATTAGAAAGGTAGATTAGCACACTAAACTCATAACTAAACTTAACTACCTCTCAAACCAAAAAACATTTCTGGATTGGACAGCTATCCAATTTCAAAAAAGCTAAGTGTAAATGCATCCACAATGTTTTGGTGTCTGATAAGCCTTCAAACTCACTACTCAAACCGGTGTTCCTGGATCATCAAGCAACACCCACCCTAAGACAGCCCCTTGCATTTTTCTCATGCATTGCTGTTTTTGGTATGGACACCTGTGACACTACTTGAGCCACCACAGAGATCACTCTGTCACCAAAAGAAGACCATTACCCAGCTTAATTGGTCACATTTCTTTCATCACACTGTATTTGTATTTCTAGTGTCTCCTGTTTACTCATTTAATACAGCCTTTCCAGCCAGGTAACAACACTGCCATTTAAACTGAAGTGGCTCCAAATAGCAGTACTGAGGTGAAAGAAAATGTCTCCTCTTTGAATAGAACTCTGGTGTGAATCTTTACCAGTGAGAAAGTTATCTGACATGACTACAGGAAATGATTCCAACAAGCAAGGCTTTATGTGGAGACAGATGTGAACATTTCATATGTGACAGATATTCATGTTTAACAAAATGAAAAATGTCTCCAGATTGAGCAGAAAATTGTGGCAAAGAAAGCAGGCAATTTCAACATTTGTCCATCACATGGAAGTGTACTTGTAAGCGGACATTTTGAGCCTAAACAAACGAAAAAGAAAAAATGTACAAAGTAAACCTTTCCAGTCTCTTTTGTTCAGACCAAATAAAACTCCTTGCAGGTGTGAGTGCATCCTCTAAATGTGTTCACTGGTGAAAAACAGCAAATCAGATTGAACTTTGTAACCCAGCAGCCACTGCAGTTGGTTCTCTTGAAGGTTTGTTTACTTCCCCAGTCTGTTTTTCCTTTTCCTTTTCTCTGCTATCATTTGCTTTCTATTTTTCTGAGCTGCCTTTGCATTTGTCCTTGCAGAAGTCAAGTGGCTCTATGTGCCTCTCTGCCAAAACACAGGTGACACAGCGGACACCTGCAGGAGAAGGCTAATGAGGTGCCCTGCCAGTCCAAAACCTGGCTCCTCATCTGGCCTCTGCAGCAGGGGACTGCAGAGAAGGAAAAGGACCATTGCACCTGTCGCCAACTACTGACATCTAAACATGAAACAGTAGGCTAGTGATACAAAAGCGTTTGTAGAAGTCACTTTTTTATTGTGGATTGTGCTGTTAAACTACTGCAGCACTTTTGTGACGACAAACCAGAACAAACCTGAAACAGTTTTCATCTTTTTTTTTAGCTCTAGCGGGCACATAGAAGCTAACATGCTATCACTGTCCAATTGATTGCCAGGCCTTTTAATGCATAACCTAACAACTGATAACAACCTCACCAATGTTTTCTTATGCTTGCCACAGTCCTATATATTTTGATGTATGATCATTTCAGATCATAACTGATCTGCTTTCAGACTTGTTTACATTTGTTCACAACTACAGTCCTCTTTTTTCAATGAAGGGTATCTGATAACCATCCCTGCCAGTCAACAAGACTGACATTTTAGTATACACATTTCCTTGCCAGCAATACAAGAGTGCCACTAATGATGTTATGTTATGATGCGAACATTCATTTCACCAGTTCAAATCACCAAATGTTTAGGCAAACCACTGCGAGATTTGGACTAAATTGCCAGTGTGAAAGCATTAGGGCTGTATCCAAATCAGAAATTTCCAGGTCGACTCAGAGACGCCAGGTTTTACCGAATACCTACTTTTTCCTGCGTTTGCTTTTCTATAGATACTTTTTCATTTTTAGAAATACTCAATATTATTACTGATGTTTTTATTTCAAACAGTTTGATCTGCAAATCACCAAAGCAATGCTTACTGGCAGATAAAGACAAATAAATAAACACAAGGATAAAATGTGCTTTTGCAGGCCATAAAACAGCAAAGAATTAGGTTTTGAATCTTTAGTATTAGTGTTTTTCTTGGCATGTGTCAGTCACCACACTCTTTGACAGCAGGTGAGCGTTATTCACTGTTCCAGCTGACTGCAGGTCTGTCACCTGCCACAGGAGAGCATGCTGGGAAGTGGGTCACTGTCAACACCGTCTGTCTCCCACACATATGCTCCACCAGCACCATGTCTCCCCGCAGGAAATGCATGACACCTCGACAAAGAACTAAGGAGACAGTGTCAAAGTGTGCTACAAAAATCACTGCAGTTGTTTTGCCCAGTCGAGGTGCAGCAAGATGACACGTGTGCCACTTCACCACTGCTCCAGCAGTGAGTGGAAACATTTCTGATGATCCAGAGGCTGGTGAGTGAGACCGTCGGGATGATGGTTCTCCAGCAAAGTCAATAGTCGGGTGATGAAGCGAGGCTGAGGTACTTTGTTGGAAGCAATTAGGGTAAATTCCAAGATGAGAAAACTACTCCCAGGATCAATGTGTGTGTTCTCTGCTGGGAGGCCTGGTTTAGCCACATGGCTGCAGAGAGAACGTGCTGGATTAATGGTGACAGTGAGGTCTTGCTTGAGCACGACTGTTGGATCTGAGCAACGGGCTGGTAAATCGATGGTAATCAGCAACCTGGCAACATTTTTGATAACTCCTGGCTAAGGCACTGCTGCAATGGAGTTTTACACTTTAACCTTGTGCCCTGAGCAAATAACATTTTACCTTATGGGCATCTGGCTGACACTTTCATGCTGAGCAACATACAAATAGAGAGCCAGTGAACTAGTTATCCTGCTAAGGACACATGAGGTATTGTGCAGTTGTAACCTGTGTTCTTTCAGTGAGCAGAAGTGTCCTGTACGGTGCAATCTGAATGTAAAGAAGCACAGCCTTCTCCTCTAACAAGGGCCATTTCATGGCTTATTGCCTCACTTTTGTTTCCTCTTGCAGCCAGGAACACGAGCCATTTACTCGACTGATATAACACAACAAGAAACAGCAGTAATGAAATGAATTTGAAAACAAAACAAAATCTTCGTAATCAGTAGGGCAGTTTTTGCATTTCCTCAGAGCCATTATGTTTACATCTCTATGCTCAACAAGTACACTATAACAGATACTTGCCATTAGATGGATAGTTTTATGGAAAGTGGACAAGTTTTTGCATAGGTGCCACATGGGAATCATTCAGAGATGTGGTGAATTGAACAATTCAGCACACAATTTGTTCAGAATCTGTTGAATAATGCAGTGTTGTGGTTGTTGAGCTGACATTATTCTGTTGTTATTGTCACCACATGTGGTTGGTTTTGTTACACTGCCAAGCATTGTTTTTTTTTTTTATTATGTGCTGTGTGCTGCTGAGAAACCAGGCAAAATGGGTCAGGAAAAACTCCACTGTTTCTTCCAGAAACTTCAGAGATGGGACAAACTTTATCAAGTATTCTCGTGTAAGAGTAGGTACTATTCACCATATGGGCTACACTGTACAGGCTTTATGATTCATTAGAATTGGCCTTCTGTTAGAGCTGTGAAAGGTATATCTGTTAAATTAAAGAGGGCAGTCATAATTCTGTTAAACTCATCCCCTGCTGTGCTCCCTCTGATGTGGATAGCACTCAGTGTTCCACCTTTATTGAAAAGTTATCCATTAAATCCCATCAAACAAGGCTTCAAAAAATGATAAGTACTGTATTTCCAGAAAGTTCCTCACAGCAGGTTGTCTACAGTATGTATAAACTGCAGCTCTGAAGTCACTGTTGGGAAGCTTCTGAAATATGCTCTTCCTGGGGGTTCCAGTTGAGCGATCAATGGAGTAAGATGCAACTTTCGGGGCTCCTACAATAACCTCTAAAATGATCTCATAGGCACTTTCTTTGCGGGGTGTTTTTGGTGTACGTCATATCCAACACTTTGACTTTGACTTTTTGCTGACCAAAATGCTTATTAAACCCAAAGGTGGGAGTAATACAGCTGCTCCACTTCAGCGGCCTGCTCCACGTGCTGCATCCTCGCCTGTAGTGAACCCTCCTGTCCCCCTTGATTTCAAAGAGGAGCTGCTCTCCTCAATCCGTAATGAGATGGTGGCTATTTTCAAAACTGAGCTCCAGGTGGCCCTGAACGAAGACTTAACTTTTATCAAGACAGAGCTACAGACAGTAAAATCGGAATCGCCTTACATTATTACAAACATCCAGCCTGATGTGACTGCCTAGAAGAATACCGTAGGTAAAAATGGAAACTTCACTCTCCACCTGCAGTGATGACATCGCTACGCTACAGGCTAAAGTGAGCACGTGTCTGCTGAGCTGGTAAGAGTGGCAAATAAATGCAAGGATCTTGAGGCTAGATCACAGCGCAACAAAGTAAGGATTGTGGGTGTCCCTGAAGACTCAACCAGCTCTTCCACAGCTGCGGCTGCCTCCACTTTGCTTAAAGAGGCTTTTAAGCTGGAGAAAGAGCCCGTCCTCGACCGCGCTCATCGCACCCTACAGCCGAAGCCGAAACCCGGTGAGTGCCCCCGCCCCATAATCACCGACTACATTATTATGTGGATATCCTGCGGTGAGCTAGAGCCCAACAACGGATGAAGATTGGCGACATGGCTATCTCTATCTTCTGCGATCACACCGCAAAGACAGCCTGTGCCTGTGCCGCCTTCAACGACATCCGCCGTCAGCTCCGCGAGATACCGGGGATACGGTTTGGTCTGCTTTACCCAGCACACCTCCAAGTTACGCATGATGGTACCGAGAGAGTGTTTAAATCACCGTTATTAACTCTTTACTCCACACCAGGTTCTCTGTATGATGTTGAAGTGGATATGTGTATGTGCCTTGCTCTTTATTAAGCAAATTAAGTTTATTACTATTAGGTCAAAAACTGTTAACCTTAACTCAGGAGAACCCTGGAGAACCATGGAGAACCCAGTGTTAACTCCTTGTGGAGTTAGCACTGGGTTCTCCATGGTTTGGGGATGGGGTCGAGTAAGTGCTCTGGCGAGGGTGGGAGGGGGTGGGACTGTTCACTGTTTAGCCTGATTGGCCTGCCAAGTGTTTGTATGGTGCATGTGAGCGTGTTTTTTCCCCTCTTTTCCTCTCTCTTTTTCCTTCTCGGGGGTGGTGATAAATGTCCACTAACACTGGCAATTCAGGAATCACTCTTACTGGCTCACATGTGAGGTTTGTGAGCTGGAACATTAAAGGTATTAAAGGCTCTGAGGTGTTCCACTCCAATTTCAACTCTAAAGCCACAGGGGTCGCCATTTTAATTGTTAAGTCAACTCACTGTCCATCTTCCAAACTAATATCCGATAAAAATGGCAGATATTTAATAATTTCAGGCACATTGTTTCATGTTCCTGTATTGTTAGTCAATATTTATGCTCGAAATTTTGATGACACACACTTCATGAATAAGCTTTTTGAATGTCCCCCATCATTACATAATAACCTCCTTATATTTGGAGGGGATATGAAATGCGTTGTTGATCCCAGGTTAGACCGCTCTACTCCCAACACCTTGACCCCCTCAGTAAAGTCAAGAACACTTTCTGATTTCATGTTCAAGAATGGTTGCATTGATCCCGGGAGATTCTATAACCCCAGCAGCAAGGAATATTCTGTCTTTTCGCAGATGCATATGTCTTTATCTCGAAATGATTATTATTTCATTGATCCCAAACTTATTTCCAAAGGGTCAACAGTTAAATACCATCCTATTGTAATTTCTGACCACGCTCTGCTCTCTTCGGGTATTCAGTTTTATAATACTCTGCTTTTGTCAGACAACAAATTTAATAGATTTATTGCAGTGTCAAATGATGATTTTAACGAAATCAATCAGAATGAGGCAGAATCTATTTCTTGGTCACTGCTTTGGGAATCACTAAAAGCATATCCACGGGGCCAAATAATCTTGTACTCTGCACACTTAAATAAAACTCGTACAGCCAAACTTCAGGAGCTTTCGATTAAATCTGACAAACTAGATCAGCAACTAGCCACTTGCCCCTCTCCCGATTTACTCAAAGATGTGTTGAATTACAGACTGAATTTGACCTCATTACAACCACTGAAGCAGAGCGCCTTCTTTTTACGCTCGCGTTCCACATATTATGAGCATGGCGATAAGACGAGGCAGCTCCTGGCCCACCAGTTACGTCGGCAGGCAGCCTCTCGTATGATCTTTTACAAAAAAAGATTCTTCTGGCACACCACACACAGATCAAGGTACCATTAACTTAGTCTTTTGCTCATTCTATTCTTCTCTATAGAAGTCAGAATCTCCATCTGATACTTCCGAAATGAGTGCTTTCTTAGATAGTCTCAACTTCCCTACCATAAGCCCGGATGTTGCTAAAGATCTGATTCGCCATTAACCCTTAGAGGAAATCAACCTTGCCATAAATAAAATGCAAAATATTAAAACTCCTGACCCTGATGGATTCCCAGTAGAATTTTTAAAAGATTTAAATCTAAATTGGCCCACTAATGCATTCTGTATATAAGGAATCACTGCAAAATGGCTCTCTCCCTCCTACTTTAAGACAAGCCTCTATCAGTCTGCTTTTAAAAAAAGACAAAGACCCAAATGCAGCTGCAGCTCTTACAGACCCATTTCCTTGATAAATGTGGATGCTAAGATTCTTGCGAAGGCTTTGGTTTGTCGCTTGGAAAGAATTCTCCCAACCATAGTTTCAGAAGAACAAACTGGATTTATAAAGGGGCATCAGCTATTTTACAATGTTCGCACCCTTTTGAACATTATCTACTCCAATAATTCCACTACAACCCCTTAAGTAGTGATCTCAGTCATCGCTGATTTTTCACAGCTTTACAGATCTATCAAGTGAATTCCAACTCCCAGTATCTCATCTTTTTCAGTATTTCCAAATCCTTGTTCCCAACTTTTCCCTCTTCACCCCCAAGTCAAGTGTCGGATGAGTTCCTTATTCCTGACCCTCTTCAGAAGTCTCTTATTTCAATCATGTATATTATATTCCTGTCCTATGACTGCTCACCTACCACTAAAATCAAGGTTGCCTGGGAGGGTGAACTGGGGTTGACCTTACATGAAACCTGGTGGGACGTTGCTCTAAACAAAAGTCACAAAAGCTCAACCTGTGCTCATCTCACTAATTTCTCCAAAGCACGTCTGTCACAAATTTATTCCACTGTCACTGTCTCCTGATTGATGGAGCCCCCCCCAAAGGTTTTTTGTATGTATGTATGATTGCGTGTTCATATTTTATTTGTTTTATCTCTGTATGTGTGTTTGTTTGTTTTTTTAAGGTGTGCAAAATTCAAAGTATGGCCCTCTTTTCCGTTGATATATTGAGATACACAAAACAATATTTAAAACAATTACTATATTCTCACTGTTGTACACTTTCCAATGTGCCATATTTTTCAATAAAAATGTTGGGGAAAGATTATGCTCTTCCTCCTGTGTTTCCCATTTTACAGTCTGTCAAGCATTGCGGTCTGGTATCTGCACAGAGCTTATTGACCTGGGTAAGATACAAAGAAAATTGACAGAGGATCTGTTCAGATTGTCATTTCCAAAATGGATACTCAACATCTCCCAAAATACATCTGTTGTGGAAACCATTTGATAATAAAGTTAGTGCACCATTTTATTTCACCTTCATTTTTCTTGTTTGCCAGAAATCATGAGTTTATTAACATTATTAGCCAGGTGGAGTGGAAAGACGTTTGTGGGATGGACTTCCAAGTCTTGTGTCAAAGACAGTCACAAAAAGTCATTCATATCTTTCCCAAAATTTCCCTTCTTGGTTTTCACCTTTTTTCCCCATCCCATTGTCACAGCTCCTACTTTCTGTTTGGTTTCAGAAAGAGCGTTGTCCATTTTTTTGTAATTTCTCAAAATATTCTTCCACTATTCCTCTGGTGTCTGCCTTATAAAAAATGACTACTCTTTTGTTGAACTCTCAGTGACACTTAATCACACTCACTTATTAATCTTACCCTGTCTGTGTTGTCAGCATAATGCAGTGGTGGTTTCCTTTTAAAAACTGCAGCCCAGGATTTTCACTTTTCTTTGCTTTCTCCTCACATCTCTTTGAGAAACGAGCGATTACTAAAATGCAGCCAGATGTTGGATGTATCTGAGTTACCATTCTCTCTTGACTGAGGCAAAACTCTACTCCAAGCCAACTGGCATGCCGTGTTAGAGGGAAGTGGTTCAATTTAGTCTGAATAACCAGGCTTTAGTGGTAGATGAGCAGTGGTGGAGCAATCTCCAGGGTTGCCAATACACAGAGCAATTACTGTACACACATCTGTTGCTGTGGACTACCTGTCAGACTGGTAGATCTGTTCACTAGTAAATGAGGAGTTCTTGGTCCTGATCCTCAGGACACAGAGCTGGAGTTCAATAGGTTCTACATTAGCACATTATCTTTCCATCATGTCTTCCCTAGTGAGCCCCCTACTGATGAAATTTGTGAAGTAAAAGTAGGGAGCCCCTCTGGTCCTCAGCAAGAGATGAAGGGCAAGGGGATTAACTGAAGCTGAAATTAAAGTGGCCCCCAATGACCAATAGAAGGATGTGTTGCCATAACAAACTTTGCTCAGTCTGAATGGATAAGAGCATGGAGCCCTGAAAAACTGAACAAAACAACTGACTGTGCAGTCTCCAATGTCAGTCTTTCCATTTTCCTCAGAAGGGCACTTAATTTTCTTTAAAATAACTATGCTGGATGTTTTTTTCTTTTATTCCAAATTAAAACATCATCAATAAACATCAATAAACCTCTTTAAAAGCCTCATATTTTTGCCTGATGTTGCAGCTGCAGAGATCTCTTCGACAATATATCTGCAGTATGGGAAACAGATGCAACCAAATGCAGGGTCAGAATGACTTATTGATTGAATGAATGATTAATTTTTAATCATGTGTACGATAGTGAAAGTGACAATGGTCCACCTCATTAAGTGATCATGAAGTTGAGGCCACAGGGCCAGTTCACAGGCCATCCACACACTATGAAAATAACAATGATGTTGAGAGTCAGCCAACACAGTACAGAGGCTAAATTAGAAAATCACATCCAATTAAGACTTCCAACTGAGGTGACAGGTTCCCCTGGGCTTTGGGGCAATGAGATCAAAATGACAATGTCACAGAATAAAGAATAAACACAACAGTGCAGTGGATCTGATTATAACTGCTATCATAGACAGAAGAGGGCCTTCCATTTTTTATGGCTTTCATACTATGACTGTTCACTAGGGTCAAGCTCATTATCTATGACTTATTTTATTGTTATCTGCTTCAGTCTCATCTTTATCAAAGACTCTCAGCCCTTCTCTGATATTTAAAAGAAAATTCTGGCCTGTACTCATCTCCTCTTAAGGCATTTCTTCCTCCTCACTAACATCATACAAGCTAACCTTTCCCAGTCTCACTTCTGGGATTTTACAGTAAGGATAAAACCAGTCATATCCTTCAACAACCCTGTGCTTCATCTCCTACAGCCTGTACTATCTTGAAAAGGTCAACATTTAAAAAAAGCAAGAGCAGGTAATTTTTTCAAACAACTTCTCTCAGAGAGGTTTTTATTACATACTTGGACCTCTACAGTAACTGCATCTCCTCTATTCATCAAAAACTAAATAAAAACGTGACTTTTCTGCTGTTAAGTATAAAAGTATTTTGATCATAATTGGTCAAAACTCCTTTATAGCACCATTTCTAAATGTTTCAGGAGACGATTTTCACATCACACCATCTCTAGGACAAGACAAGACAGACAAGTCATGGAACTGATTTCTACTAGAACCATGAACCACTGAAATTCTCAAATTGCAAGAGTCTAAGATATTTCTTTCAAAACAGCTCTTCAGGAATTGCCTCCTAAATGAGCAGGTATAGAAACCCGGGATGGCAAAGAAAATTATACACCGGAAAAAGTTTTTCATTACATTCAAAGCAAATCCTATACCACCACAGATCTTTGTTTTCATCTTGCTCCCCACTGAAATTAAATCTGAAAACAGCAGTACATGGACTCATTCAATTCATACTCACCACCATTATGTTCAAATAAATAAATCACCATATTCATGTGGGACATTAGGATGATTACCATAATCAAACAAGAGTATCATCAAGAAAACTGGCAGCCTCTGGCAGCTTTTATGCAGTTTTTCATTGTGAGCCATTAGGTCAGATTTAGCAGGAATTCTGTTGGATTATTTACAGCACAAACCAGGATGTGGGTGCTCTTCTTCGAGAGCAAAAGGAGCCAAGACTTTCAGAGATGTTTGCAATGGCAGAGAGTGCAAGAAGACCAATAGAAAAATGTCTTCCAAGATGTTCACCCTCTCATAAGAAATGCTGTTTAACAACCAAGTCCCTAGGAACAGCACTGGACTATGAAGTGATTTGGGCACAGTGGCCACAGTCGGTATTGCAGGTCATGTGACGCAAAAAATACTTTTTCCCAATACACAATCATTACAAAAGGAACATCTATCAAACAATGAATAATTGAGTTTCAAACACCTCAAAATGAATTTGTATTATCAGACTTTGAACCGTCCAAAAAAAAAATTTAAATCTCAAAGAGCTGTATCAGTAAATTACTTTCATGCCATTCACATGTGCAGGGAGTCAGCAGGAACTCACCCATGCTCTATGGGCCCAAAAAGGCAGAAACCCAAGGAAGCCCAAATAACGTCTTCAGCGTATGCGTCTCCTGAGCAACTTTCACTGGAATAAATAGGACAGCATCTTTAAACACGGTATCCTGTCATCTTAATACATGGCAACAACATCCTCGTTAGCATGAATGGGTTTATGGAAAATGTGGTCATAATTTTTTAAATCAAATTGCAGTGTCAAAGCAACTGGCATGTAACAGAGGCTACCAATAATTATAATCAAAGTTTTATTTGTTTACAGTAAAGACTAGGTACATGGATACATAGAGATACTCTAAATATGTAACATCCAGCCATATTAAACACTAATGAGGATTAAGGAACTGCACACTAGAGTCAGGTTTTCATCCAAATGTAGCACAAATTTTAACCAACTTTGCAGAAAATCGGCAATTCCATCTACTACAGTTATGTGAATATTAGGGTTGGACACATCAAGATAAACAGCTGGTGGTGCCAATTCTCCAGTCAGGTGCCATTAAACCACTGCAGAAAAAGAGGGTGCAACAGGGTGATGCAATTAAAAGAGCGCCAGTCAAACCTCAAAAACGATGTAGAAAACTATAATATAGCATTTATGTTTATTTCATGTATTAATTTGAGGACGGTTGCAGACTCACACAGATTTGACAGATTTGACGTTTTTGTCTGCAGTCATTTTTTGTCTCTCCAGTGGAGCGGACCCTTCAGTAGATGTTTAAGTCACATGCTTCATGTACGTCATGATTTATTTGCTAAGTCTGTTTCCACTGCACTTTGTCAGATTTAGTTTTTGTATCGATACACCAACTTTTCCACCTCAGCCAAGCATAAAAACCTTTTTTTTTTGCAATATTTCAACTTTTTTCCCCCATTGTTTCTACTCAGGTTTTTTATGTGCAAGTTGAAAATGCATGTAAAAACCAGTGGATGGAAACACACTCACTTACCTGTCCTGTCGAAAATATTAAAGGACAAAAAAAGCAAAGAACTCATCTTATAGGGATCAGAAACTCTTATGCTTAATAGTCACCCTGCGAATTTCACCCCTTAAGCAGCGAAAGAGACCACAGAGCCCAGATCTGGACAGGGGTCCTAGAAATGCAAGGGGCTAAAGTTATTAACAGTGACAGAGCTGCTGTTGAACTGTTTTCAGGAGGCCTATAGGGCTCCTGGTTAGCACGCCCACCTCACTTATGTCCCCGAGGTAGATGAAGATTAAATCAAAACCTTATACTACTGTATGTCTTTAACGCTCTGTATCCCTCTCAGCGTTATTCATGTCTCAGTGAACAAACAAAGACTAAGGCGAGTGAGGTATCTGCTTTCTCAACCCTAATCTCTCTAAATCCATACAGGAACTCCCCAAGAGCTGACTCAATGAGAATCAGGTTATAAATCAGTTTTGAAAAATCACTTGCTCTTCTGTAATGATATTTGATTCATTTACCGGATTTCTTATGCATTATTAAATAAATTAGCATAACACATAAATGCTTTGCTTTCGCCTTTTCCAACGCAGACAAAAATCCACAGCATCATCATGTCAAACTGACTCGAACAGAACCACACTATCCCTCTGCCAAGAGGCCCACAAATAACACCAGAATTAGAGATGAGAAACATTGCTTTCTTCCAGACAGCGTGTTTATCTGAAGGGGCAGAGAGAGGGTTTTCATCCAAGGCCAAGCTCTGGTCTCTGTGATCAGTCGGCCATGTTGCGGAGGAAATGCTTATTATGTGGTTGTGCGAGTGCCTTGTTTGTTGTGACCTTGAGGGCTCTTCCCATGGCGCAATGGGGCTCGGCGAAATGAGAGGAGTGACCACAGGAACCGCCCTGGGAATGAAAAAAAGTGATTCAAACACTGTCAAACTTTCTCCCCCCATCCTCTGGTCTAGCCTATACAAACACTTTTCCAATGTAACAGTATTTTGACACACATTACACTGCATCTCCATCTGTCTGGCTATGTCTTAATCTTCTTCACTTTTTATTCCTTCCTGCCAGTCTCAATTCTACTTTTCCTGCCGCTAAACCACATGATTTCTGTTTAATTTCTCTATGCATGTTACCACGAAGCATTACAAAGCCAAGGGAGCCTATGCAAGCTATACCATCAATAGTTTAGTCACAGTACATGTACTGCATGTGCACACAGTCAGTTCTGTTAAGTCTATACATAAACTCAACATAAGAACCCACACACTTCCTGCTTGCAAGCAAATAGGCATTCGTGGTTTGGAATAGAGCAGACGCTTTACTGCGATCAGAAATCTAGAAATACTCCATCAATCTGAGGGCAAGAGGATCTCTTCACACTGCTGCTGTGTGAAGTGAGGAGAGCCTGAGCTTCAGATGCAGCTTATAGCTTATAGTAAGTAAGTAAATAAATGTATAGTAAGTAAATGTGATGTTGGAGCATTCTGGTGGTTCAATTGGCAAATTAAACATTGAAAAACATTGAAAAAGCAATAAACATACTGCGATGATACTATGTAAAATGACAATATGGTGAAGCTCTTATGTTGCCACATACTGTAACACAACAATTTCACAGGACATAAAGTAACTCTTGTTCTGCAAAAAATACCATTACCAGAAATGTCACGACACAAAAGGGGTAGTAGAAGAAAGGTTCTGCTTTCATAACATGAGGACCAATCTGTTGCCTTTACTTCTCACAATGAGCCACTCAAAGTCAGTATTAGTGCCATTTTTCACCTGTCAGACTGTCCAATGGAGCCGATGCATTTCTTCCTACCATGTCGCCAACATGTTTATTCAATGTGCAGGTATATGCATGTTTCAGGAGATGAGAGGAAAAAAAAGATTTTGAGACAGTTTTTCATGTCTGTCAATATGTCATAACTCAACAACATAAAGGTGAAGGGGCTGCTCTCTATGCCTTAGTTTTTATCAAAATGTTGACAAAGGACTTACAGGGGGGAAATTTAAAAAATAACAACGGCAGAAAAAAGGTTTAGTTTGTGACTCAGAGTTTACCATAGGATACAGAGACAGTGATTGTAGCATGTTTTGAGGGTCCATCAGTGAGGGAAAATTTTAAAGTACAGGAGCTAGCTGGAAAGAAGGGACAGTAAACTTAGTTCTAGAATATACATATTTGTTTCTACTGTATTACATTCAAGGGGTGGAACAGGGGCTCAATGGTTAACACTGTCACAGCAATTAGGTCCTGAGTCTGAACCTGAAGCTACAAGGTGTGGCCTTTCTGTGAGGAGTTCGTGATGATTTCCAATTTCCTCCCACAGTACATTCTCAACTACAGGCAATTACAAATAGCCTTTGGTCTGGGAGGACAATATGTGTTGGGACAGGCTCCAGCCCCTGTGACCCTGCACAGGATGAATGATGCTGAGAAAGGATCAAGTATCATGTAATGCACACATCACGTGATACAAGATCAGACTGAACATAAAACATAAGCCACAAAAGGAAGGTCAGAAACTCCTTTGATGCATCATAAAAAGTCAAAACTTATACTGAACTTAAAATGTCTTTCAAGAAGTGATTAAAAAACTGACAAACGTTCACCAGGTTACAAGTACTTAATCATGGTTAATTAGAGATGACTGAAGATGTAAGGGAGTATGAGGATGTTTGGCACAGTAAGGCGTCTTCACCGTCTTTATCTGGATTTTATAGAGTCATACTAGCCACCTTCGTCCCTCAGACATAATAAATCTAGAGCAGGAGCTTGCAATGTCTCCTTAGGACTCTCCTTGCTGAAGACCGGCCAAAGCCGATGAGTCATATTCAATTACTGCCATGGACTCAAAACACAACAAAGCCTGAGGTATACAAGGACAGCAGTGCTACTACAGTGCACACTAGGAATAATGTAAACATAGTTCCCTGCATGATGACTGTGCTTGTCAATGGAAAGAGAGCAGGGTGACCTTGTGATTAAAGGGCTAAACCTGAAAGGCAAGAGTGAATGTGTGTAGGAGGAACTCTTCTGTAGTTCCTCCTGTTACTATAAAATACATTTTAACATCAGGGGCTAGTCAGACATGTAAATATAACAAATTAAAAAAATCTGATTTTGTTATTTGCTAGAACAATTTTAGAACAGTTTCCCCAGTCAATAAATTGTGTGATGCTAATCTTAAAAGGTAGAAATCTCAGTACATCACTGGAACTGGTCAAAAGCCCCATAAACTAATGCTGTCTTTTGTGGTTATGTTATACTATATGAAAGGAAAAAACTATTTTCACTTTAACCTGTGTTGCTAGTAGCTGTTTTATAATTATAATAATGAACTGTAGTATACCAGTAGATAATCTTGTAGTAACAGCCCTTGAAGAAATATTATTCCCAGACTACTTGGCAAATACATCATATCATTTACTTCTGCTTTGCAATTGCAAAAAAAGCAACACATGGGGCAACAGCTTTCTCTGTATACTTTTGTTTACAAGAATGAAAAAAAATTTGGAGTGAAACATTATTCTGTTGAGATTGGCACTGTGCATTAGAGATAATAACCCTTTTGTTTTGTGTTTGATTAATGCTGTAGCCCTACTGTGATCTACAGTTTCATATTTAAAGTATTTAGGAGCATTTAAACACCTTGATGGCAGTATTGCATATTAATTATTTTGTCTAGTTAAATTCTGTTGATATGGAAGTTAAGCATCAGTAACTTGACACGTGCTGGGCCAGATGCAAAAAGTTGGAAGGCATGATGACAAAAAACTGCTTTTCTGATGCGTGGGAAAGACACAATATTTCTAAAGATGAATCTTAGTGAGATGAAATTAACTCCATTCAACAGAGCAGATAAGGGAGTCACACTGCAGAGATTATCTGTGAGTATCGCTGCTTGTCTCTCAGTTCTGTTTCCATGAACAAGTGTCATCCTCACTTTAATGAGTTTCTGTCAGGAGCAAGCAACCGGCTCAGTTAATTCAGTTCTTATTGTAAGGAATCACCAAATAATACATCGCACAGACAAACAGTGTCTAATAAGACCAGAGAAAGAGCCAGAAGCTTGATGCAGTGCAGAATACAAAGTTAGTAGATGCTTCTTCATTCCATGTGCAAAATAAACAAGCTAACTGCAGTGGGGATAGATCAGTCTCTGGTTATTCTGCTCTTGAATTCTAGCAGTTATAAGTAGCACCCAGAGGATATAACCTGTACAACTTGATGCACAAGACACCGGTGGAATAAATGCAACACTGATCCCATGTTCCATCATGTGGCTGCTACAAGCCTGCATCAGTCATGAGTGAGCGCCCGTGTCTCACAAGCCCCCACCCCCGGCACTGTGGCCCCTCTTAGGAACCTAGCTGTTGTGATAATCCTGTTATCTGCTATTAAAGGTGCAGGAGGGGGGGGTCATACAGCCTGAATGTTGATACAGACATGCCAGAGAACCAGGATAATACAGCACTCCTCACCTGCCTCCATGTGTGTCAGGTTAACCCTCACAGCTACAGAGCAGATCTAAGCAAATCCGACTGGGTGCAATCCAGACACACTCGCATGTATACAGGTGCACTCATACAGGCATTGTTATCGCTGACAGCTTGCTTCTTCATGGGATTCTACTCCACACTCAAGGGGTACATCATTACATGCCTACATGCTGTGAATTGAACATGCATAATGTATGAAACATCTAGCATCAACATATGCATGTGAAACTCATCCATGCGCATAGGCTGAGAACAGTACCATACAAAATCAAATCATCAGGCAGTAGAATAGAGTAGAGCAGATACACTTGAAGACAAAATTCACTGTGATGTCAAGTGTTTCCCTTTGTAGCTCTAACACTGCCACTGTTAAGGGTACAGTTCCTGCTGGTGCCACAACCACTGAATACAGATACATCAAGGGTACTTTCAAGGCAAGTTTTGAGTAAAAGCCCAAATGCTGTATTTTATATTCAAAGTTCATATTTTTTTTGTTCAGTTGAACCGTTAGAAGCTGTCACAGTGCCTTTGCATCACGCTTGTCTGTGTTGCAAGCCACATTCTTTACTTTGACTACAGTCAGAGACACCACAGGTCTCAAGTCATGAGATGATTACCATTTATATAGCTCACACTATCGGTTACAAAGTAGAGCCCTTATTCACAGGGTGTTGCTCCTCGTGCACGGATGATGGGATTCCATTTGAACACCTTGCACCCTGTTTGTGGCCTTGTCGTCTTTTACGACAAGGTGATATTTCAGGATATTGGACTGCGGATTTCAGCTGTGGTTTATGGCAGACATACACATGCACACATTCGAACACGCTGAATGTAGGCGAGGTAATCCATCTGAATTCCCCGTCTGACTGTGACCACGTCCCAAAAGCTGTCTGATTTAAGACAGGGTCCTAATAGATATAATGCAGCTCGATCGCGGTGCCTGTACGATCAATGTGGAAACTTGACTCAACAGAAGTGGCAATCTCATTTTAGTAACATGCGCCATATGATAAGAGAGCATGCCATTAACTACACCTGGGGGAATCACACTCTTGATGGTACCCCAGGATTTTCTGAGATTACCAGTCGGTCCTACTTGGCTTGACCCAGTTGTGTAAAGTCACCTGGGTGGGGTAAGGCAGGGTAAGGGTAAGGGTGGGCCTCCTGTTAAAGGGAAATTCCAGTATATTTCAACCTAAATGTGGCCATTGTGGCTCTATGAGTTGTGCTAACTTTGAACTTGCCACCTCTGCTGTAGAGACTTCTAAGTACAACGACGAGGAGCTAAATCAAATGATCGAGGAAAGAGGAAAAATGGAGGCAGAGGCAGAAAGGCAACAGGACCGTCCCGACAAGATACAATAAGAAACAGGCGGTGTTCTTGCGAGGAGGAAAACATTTGCTGCAGAGACTGGACTGTTGATGCTAGACTTGTAAAATCTAGATGTGTCCACAGGTGAGAGTGATTCCAGCTGCTTAACTAAGTTACAACAAATCAATTTGCAACTCTGATCAACATTATCGTCCTGTAGACTGTTTCACCTCCCCAAAATCAACTGAAAGAGAAAACAGAGGCAGGCTGGACGGTATGGTAAGAAAAAGTGATTACAACACTCATAAACCGTATTTTATGTGAGGAATTGCAACATGTGTGACCCATCAGCTATAAACACAAGCAACTAGTTATATATTGCCCTTGACTCACTATGATCTGATATTACAATGGTAACGTTAGCTGAGAGAAAAAGCTGGCAAGTTGCCCCAGATGTGTGCAGCTATCCATAACAGCCGTTCCAGGGTGCTACTTTCTGTGTTTACTTTCAGTCGGACTCAGAGACAAGCGTTCGAAGACAACGTATGTCATCTATACGCTGTATTGCACGAGTCCTCGTTTCCCAGAGGTGGCGAGTGCAAAGTTAGCATGATCCATACAGTCACAATGGCCACATTTATGGGAAGTACACTAGCTTGACATGTACCAGAAATTTCATTTAATAGATACCCAGAGAGGTAGGCCAAGAGTGTGTCAATGTTGAAGGCATGGCCAGGTGCAATGTACTTTAATGCAGATCTAATAATGGTGAAAGGACAAATCTAGAAGCAAATCAATTGTTATAAGCTGTTAAATTGTTGTGATTTGTGTATGAAAATTTTATTTGGGGTTTTACATTTCAAATTGTAAAAACTACATGAGCCAGGATACACTCTCTTGGCAATGAATTCCTTCTGATACAGGATTTGTGGTAGACTGTACAGTAAGTTTCTGGTTTGTTGAGTTGACAACAGACTCTTTAATTATACCCCAAAATGCCACCAATGTGGCATGAACGAGGTGCAAAACAGGCAAATGAAAAAATAGCTCCAAGGTGTGCTTCAGGAACGAACAGCTGATCCTACATCGATTACAAATGTGTGTTAGTGCTCTAACATCCAAATTATGCAGTTTATCTTTAATTAATGTAGGTTTAAATAAGTTTGATAACTTTGGGAAATTCTGAAGCAGGTTTAACAGTTTAAAAATAAATTGTGGAATTCCCACTGTGTTTACTCAGTCAGTTATAACAAAAGCCACCAGAGAAATTAGTGGGCAAAGTAAATTTTCACCAAATTGTATACAAAACCAAAATCACAAGTTAACAGTGTACTTTTCTTTTCAATTCTAAAAATATTAAGGTCAACTGAGATAGATAGATGATAGATGTATCTGTGGGAATCCTTCAATCCAACACCTTCCATGAAATCACATTTTTAGAGCCTTAATGTCTTCAAATGGACATGTCACAGATGTCCTGGTGGTCTAGAGACACAAAGACAAGCTGACTATCTCACAGGTATACAGCTTTAAAAACTGCTTGACGTGTAACTTCCCCACCCAGCTGTGATTCAGGCTCAAGATAGCTTCATCCGTTGCACAGTATCTGTGTCGCTGTAGCGATGCGGCATGCAAATGGAGCGGCTCGCTGGCTTCCCAGCAGTGTCAGGGGGTTCAATTCTTTCCCTGACTGGACTCTCATTCTCCTCCCTGATTCAGTTTTTCCACTCTTGCCCATCCCGTTCCCCTCTGTCTCCCTTGGTCTTCGGTTGGTATCATTTTGTTCTCCCCTCTCTGTCTCTGGCTGCTCTGTCTCTCTCCCTTTTCTCTTTTTTTTTTATCTTTCTCCCCCTCATTCTCTGTCTGACCTGGACACTCTCATCACTTTGCCTCTGAGGCTTGTTTCCATGAATGCCACGCTTGTGACGCTGTCCTGTTTTGACATGTTTTCCCTCCAACTTTTTTCAGTGGTCTCAACCCACTAATTCCTCATGGAATGAGCTGTTGATGTACCATCTCGAGCCAAGTGTGTGTGTGTACATGTATATGAGGCTTGGGGTGGGGGAGTTCTCTGAGGATGTCACCACACTATTACCAAGAGTACTGACAAGTAGAAAGATCTGTATGAAGAAGTGTCAATCTAGCAAGAATCCTTTCTGGCTACTATCATCTATGGGAAACATGGTGCGGATGTTCTGCCACACTAAGCAAGATTTTATCTAACAAATCTAAAAGTTTAAAGCTCTGTCAGCACTCCCAAGAGGCTAGTGTGTTCATTACACCCCACAATATAAAAGTGTTTCTGCACTGAATACAATGTACTGACAATTTTGTCTGATGGTTGAGCTAAAGTAAAAGTCGGATTATCATCTTGGGAGCATGAGTGTGCTCAGTAAATGGCAATGTCCATATAGAATTATCAGATCCATTGAATGACATTTTGGTGCACCAACATACACATAGACTGAAATAATAAAACATGTAGCAAGCTAGTGATTTATGTTGAATGCATGTAACTAACCAGCTGAAGAAGCAATGCTTGCAGGTTAGTTTTCAAATCTTGTCTGAGATGGACAATGCTTTTCAGGTTGATGACAAAATTGGTACACATATTTAGAAAGCATTTTACATCAACAATGAAGAAGACAAAAGCACAGGTGGACAAACCCACTAAGATTTTCTTGATTTAGCTAAATTCAGTCCTACTGATATATTTGGCAATTCTACATTCATTACATGCTTTCATGATGACCTATAGGTTGCCAAACATGGTCTTTCACAGTTCTGCATATGGACCTGCCAGGTAAATTATTTAGTAAACATATGCTGCATGTTCTCACCAACTGCCATTGCATCCGCTGTTATGACATCAGCGCAATGATACGATGGTATGCATCAAATCCCAGTAATACAAACCAATCTGGTATTAAATTATTCACTCATCTTTCACCAGTCAGCCGCCCGGAGCTTGAAAACACTCCATCACATATGAGAGTCCACAGAGGGGCGATCCAGTTAATTTTTACACAATTCAGTGATAGCTCTCTCTCTCAGTGGGCCAGCTTTAATGCATGGCTAAAGCATGAAAACGATGCATATGCACAACAACAGCTTCGTAGAGATGTACTGGTTGAAATGGTTAAGATAAACTCCATTAAAGATTTGCCAGAGCACAGAAAAAACTGTCAGGTGATTGGCTGATGAGAATGCTTCCTGGAGATGCCTTAGCAACACAGCTGCCGCCCCTGCCTGACCATCCACAACCAATCACTATAAGCAAATTTTCCCTTGGGTCAGGTGAGCAGTCCAGTTGTAATCACTGCTTCCTCATTCATAGAGATGAACGTGAAAATGAGAAGCACCATCCATCTGAGGAAAAGATAGTGAATAAGAGGGGGAGGAAAAGAGAGAGAAAGGCGTGGGAGGGAAAGAAGAAGAGAGAGTAGGAGGGGAAGATAAAGACTCCCAGGGTGACAGAAGGAGGAGCGCTGGCCAAATACAGCTTTCTTCTGCTTGACTGTACAACCTTTGGATATTTAACTTTTGGACATTTGACACAAAGATCCTACAAATAATCTCCCTCTGGGTAATAACAGAGATAGACTACAAACTCCACACAATTTTAGAACAGTTCTGTGACGTTAAAGCCTCACTGATTTTATTGTATTTAAATGTGGACTCTCACCTGGAGAACAAATCTAATCTTAACAGCCCAATCAAAGAGCTGAATACTGCAAAAAGACCCCTTAAAGGAATAGTTTGACATTTTTGGAACACTTATTCACTTTCTTGTTGTGAGTTAGATGAGAAGATTGATACCCCTCTTGTGTCTGTCCATTAAATATAAACACAGCCAGCAGTCAGTAAGCTTAGCACAAAGACTGAAAACGGAGGGAAACAGCTAGGTTTGCTCTGTCCAAAGGTAACAAGATCTGCCTACCAGCAGCTCTAAAGCTCAGCAATTAATGTTATGTCATGTTATATCTCGTTTGTTTAATCCGTACAAATAACAATGAGTAAAAATTACAATTTAAGGTTTTATGGGTGTTATGTGCCAGACTATTACTTGGCTCGGAGCTGTAACTTCCTGGAGTATCCCCTGCAAGCTAACAGGGCTGCTGGCTTCAACTTCATATTTACCATACAAATGAGAGAGTGGTATCAATCTTCTCATCTCTTTCACTGGAAAGAGCCAGAGCATTACACTCTCTATATCTTTGCAAATGTGTGTTGTGTGTACAGCGTTTCTCTTCTGCTGGGTTCAAGGCTAACAGAGTGGAGTCAGTATGAGACTTTGGGGATGAGACATAACGCATCAAGTCAGGCAATTACAGCACACATCCCAGCGTAACCACAGAAACATTGCCAGGTATATTAAAAACCTTCCAAGAAGCTCTTTTTGCTCAAAAACATTTGTCTCCTAGTGAAGGCAATAGTTAAGACGGAGAGGGAGAGCTTACCTTTTGGCATGACACACATCTTCAAACCAAAATGGTAGCCAAAGTGAGCCAAATCAATTCCCTTACCAGATGAATATTTGATGTCACTCTTTGCTCAGTTCCAACCTCAGCTTCAAGGGAGGGTCCCTTCACTTAGAAATCAACTTCCATTTTGTAGCCCCAACAAAGAATGCGCTCCTCAAAACATGGCCTTGTTTTGTTGTATGATGTATATTTATGTGATAGCTCCAGAAGTGTTTAGAAAGAGAGACTAAACGATGATATGGAACACAAAGTGAGCATATAACCTAAGTGAACCACAAGGGTGAATTACCTTCTGATTTAGCACATGGCTATTTTTATTTGTTAGGTCTACTGCAGAGCTTTGCAATCACCCAGAATTTATCACAAATCCAAGGGCAGGAACACACCTTCCTACCTCTGCCTTCTCTAAAAGTGTATAAATGTTGTTGCCTGGCAGCACAAGCAGCAACATGTCTCTGTGTGGCTTTAAAGAGTAAAAAAAAAAAAAAAGAACACTCCCAGATGGCACTCAGGTCTCAAAGGAGAAAAAAATAATAAAGTACAATCATCTTTTTTATGAGATCTTAATAGTGCTACAAATGTCAGACCTGACATATTACTGCACGTTTGCTGCACTCAGATGTTCCCTGGGCTTCGCCTGGACAATCATTACGCTCATCAAAAGCACTTCATTAGAGGAATCAGGTCAGAGGCAGAGAGAGGGATGGTGTGTGTTTGTGTGTGGATCTATTATCTGTGTTTCAGTCTGTGTATGCATTTTAGTAGGTGTGTATGTCTGGGTCTATATGCAGGTGTATATAGGAACAGAAATAGTTCTTGTGTATGTGTTCTTGTTCTTTTAGTCCAGTAAGTACCAGATGCATATATGGTGCCCACTGCCATGCCACATGAGCTGTGATGAAAGACTGGAGCAGAAACTGCCTCCCCCCCCCATATAAATAGCTATTAGGAGATATGGATAAAAGGAGCTACTGGGAATTTAGACAACAGTAGCAATTGGACCAACATGTTCTCCTTTTGGTAAAGAGAACAACAAACCAGGCAATAAACAAACTTTCATCCCTTGGCTTCCACATACACAAATGGAAAACAGCAAAAGCCAAAGCTGATCGTTTTTGAAAAAGCAGCACACACAAACAGCAGGAGAAGATGAAAGAAGAGCATTTCGAAGCAGGAAAGGTAAAATAACAGGAAAGTTTTGCCTACCTTTTTCTGGTCCTCCAGCTTTTGACTTGTCGACTTCTTGCCATGCTTGCTGGCTTCCGGTACATCCATCCCTGGTCCAAATAAAGAATAACTCCAGAGTAAAATCACAGGAAATAAGTTGAAGAGAACCCAGATGGCTACAGTTTGCCGACGAGGGCCTGTGTCCGGCTCACGCCTTCACCCGGACACAGGCAATCCATGGCAGGTGGTGGTGGTCTTGAGTGTTTTCAGTGCAGTAAAGTTTTGGGGAACAGGATAAATGCCAAACGGGTAGTGGAAGGCTACCGAGAGAGCGTCATTATGATGACTGGAGCAAAGAGAACACTGATGAGGACTTTCAGCCTGCAGGTTGGGTAGTTTTACATGAAGATTACACTGATGCTAGCTTCTTCCTCAGAGTGCAATCCCTGGTCTTCCCTCCACATCTGGGGAAAGAAGAAAGATAACAGATGTTATGATTCAAATGCACAAAAAGCCAAAAAGGAGAAGTACAGTTTTAGCTAAACAATTAATGCAAACACTCTCTGCCTCTCTGAAAAGTCAATATTCCCCTCGGTGCTGCACTGTACAAATGGCGGGGGTATCTGCATATCAAAGTGAATGTTGCCATGGTGTTTAGAGAGAGAGAGAGGAGAAGCTTCTACTACATGCTGTTTGTTCTACACTGAGTGATTGTTTTTGATTGTTGTCTTTTTTCTCCAAACCTATTTTCCACCAAAAAGTAGCAGGGGAAGGATTGAGTCATGCTGAGGTCGGGTAAACTTGCACCCTGGGAAGGGTCCAAGCATGGAAAGATAACCACAGGATCGGTGGCTGGCCCCTCCGTGGACTCTGCTAGGGTTCAACTTGTCTGTTTGGTTTACTCACATCCTGCATAACACAACATCTGCCATTCAAAAGCTCTTAAACTGTACATTTATAGCATGATTTGTGAATGAAACCCCAAACCTCCCAGTGAATGTGCCATAATTTACTCATTGTGCTATGTAGGACTAATTCTATGTGGACAGTTTGGGTAAATGTGAATTAGGGTTAGGGTTCGGGTACTACAAACTCCACACAGATCAGACTGCATGTTTACAACACTTCTGTGATGTTAAAGCCTTACTGAACTTTTTGTATTTGCATGTGGAGACATGGTCTGAGACAGGGAGAAGTGAGGTTTATGAGCAAACTGGTCCTAATTTTGAGAAATAGGCTATTACTAGTACTAGTACGACAGAAGCTTTTGCTCATTTAAACCATAATTTAATTTGTTTATACACCTAATTCCAAGGTGCAACAATTAATTTGACAATGACTGGTGCACATACAGTATACCTACTGCAAAACAGAGAGACAGAACAATCACCCAACACAAGCAGAAATACAGTATACAGTCCCACACACAAACATTATTGCACTGTCACTAAAATCAATACTCTCTGCACTGCAATTCAGCCACCATCCATCCACAGAAGTTGGCCAATCAAACGCTCCAATAATCCCTCAATGTAACGCACCGTGAGACAAGCCATCACAGAAAACCGCCTCTCCAGCCAACCACCACCAGGTCATTAGGGAACCTGACTTGTATTCGCCTCTGTCTCCTCTCTTAACACCGGCCAGATCTTTATAGTTTTCTTTGCCACTAAACACTTACCCAGCTCCAGAGTGCCATGTAACACTGCAACCCTGTCAGTTACTTAAGAGCAATCATGTCAAGTGCTGCCAACTCAGAATTGGTTCTTCAGAGACATCATGAATCGAGCGCTGGAGCCCAACGAGATTTTCCACTGAAACCCAGAGTGTTAGCTGCTAGCAATAAGCTGTGAAAAGCACTCCTTTCAAGTAGCTATGAGGATGCTGTGCCATTACATTATATAGCAGCCTCAAACAACAAGCAATGCACAGGGAATATTTGCAGCAATAGGTGATGATGAAAATTAAGCCGGTGCTCTCCTAAGACTAGAAACATCACAGATTTTGGCGTAGGCAATAACACTGCATCCCAGAAATGCTAAACTTGCTAAAAGCACAGCTGTATTGCTCCTAGACTTCCCCATTTCCCTCAGCAGTGGAATTATGTGGGGGGCTTTCTAAACTCATGCATACTGCATGAGTGCTAATTTGCCCCTTTTTTCTTCTTGAATATTACAAAAGAAACAACGGAACCTCACGGGGAATAACATGGCATACTTTCTGTTTGCTGCAAGGAAGAGGCTAGCTGGCACTTGCTGTCATAGAGTGATAAGATGGCCTCCAATGTAGGCCACTGGGGTCAGAGGTCATTCCCCATCTGCTTTTCCTGACAAGCAACAGCAGGTACAGAGCACCCTTATCAAGGAAGCAAGGACAGACTCTCCAGAAAAAAAAAAGTTGCCTGACAAGAGATTGTTGCACTGCATTTGTACTGTTTGCAATGGAAAAAACTAGACTTAAACAGGATCTCAAACAAACCAACATTTGTAGACATTTGCTTAGACTTCCAACCACATACAAATCCTATGAGCATTTAACAGTGCACTTACTCCTTGGTTTGTCAAAAAACATAATGACAAACGCATGAAACACAGTCTGTTGTAAACTATAAAAAGGTCCATGGATGACCGACAAATTGAAGGCAATTTAAGGTAATACAATGACCACCATTATATTCCACCATTATTTTCCAACTATCTGTCTCTCTAAGCATCAATAATGCAGTCGTGTTGCAATTTCAATTCAGCAAGCTTTACTTATAGCAATGTCATGAAAACTATATTGGCAAACTGTCCAAGAATGACCTAAAAAGATACTACTGGTGTGGCAACAAAGGAAATATTCACAATGTTTGTTGTTTAAGTTAAAATAGGAATAAACACCTTGAGGAAAATATCTGGTTGTAATTTCTCTTACCAATATTGTGATTTGAATTGCTTTTTTCACAGTAGACATTTTGACTTGTCATAGATGGAAAAGCACAGGTGTTACTAATAACATTAACAATGGCTACGTTCTGATCTAGTGCCCCAGTAAGCAATGACAGCGTGACAGCGTGCACAATACCAGGACCCTGAAACTGAAGCAGCTAAATGGAATCCAGTCATCATTCATTTCATTATTTACACCGGCGCCTTTCCTACTGTGACATGACAAAATGTCTTCCATGAAAAAGGCCTGTTATTTTCTACAAATTAAACAGGCCTGTATAGGTGGTGTACATAGTATTAAACAATATGTTTGTACAGAGCATAATTACAAACTTGTGTTTTTCCATTAATTGAATGTGATAAAAATAATTGAGGCACACCATCCAAGAGTTCTTTCTTTCAACCTTTCAGTCAGACTAAAGTCGACTTAGGCCTACATAAGAAAACAGAATACAAATTTAGTCCACATTAAGATATTACATCACTGATATACTTAACCAAACTTAATAATAATCAAATATAATCATGACATATAAAAATGGTTATTTATTGATTATGATACTGCAAGTCACACCTGAAAATGTTTTGATAACTGACAACTGATGTTACTGTTGCTAACTCTGTACTGTAGCTGCTACCGCTAATGCTAGCTTCAAAGACTGATAAGACTGCTTCACAGGCCCAAAACACAGGGGTCCTAATTTGGAGTTTTTAAGGTTATAAACCTAAAATAAAATGATATGATGTAAGTTCAAGTGAAATTTCTACAACTCTGTCCACAGCTGTACTCAACAACTAACAAGCTAGCTTGCTAGCTACCTGTCTGAAATTGACTTCAAGCATTTATCAAGACTCACCTTTTCTTGGTGTTTTTGAACAAAAAAAGAGACAGCCCACTCTCTTCAAAATTTCAAAGAGTGATGTTTCATCCTCAACAAAACCATTTGACCATGAGTGAATAAAACAGACACCAGCATGCTAAATACATAACCAGAGTTTTTATTTTGTTTTTGGCCAATTTACAGAATTAACATTAATTAGCTACAGCTGAGTAAATTTGCCAGTGACAGTTGTTGTTAAAGCTGGTGAAAACAGTCGCCACCTAAAACTAACCCCCTACAGCTTGTCAAGACATTAATTATGTAGGTTATGGCAAAATAAAAAAAAACACTTGCAATGTGAAAATCATTATATAGGTATAAAAACAATACATTTTCCAGTTATTTAAGTTAAAGCAGTTAATTCAAGCATATCCAATCATTTTCCTGTCTGTCTTTTTCTCTCAGTCTTACAAAGGGCATTTTATATTGATGTAACGACAAATATAAAAACTGTCAATCTTGATTTGTGACAGCTATCATGTAAATAAATGATGTTTTTACAGATGCATTTTGAAATCTTAAGTAAATTGAGAAAAACAGCACGTCTCACACCACGATTAATCTATTTGTGGTTAATTGCAATGAACAATTTCTACAAAGCTCACAACAAATTGCTCTCTTATCATTTTTTGTGGCTGTGTGTAATAATTATATAATGGGCTATGTAAAGAAAACCCAGTGCCAGCTATTATCCATGTGGGGACCACAAACATTCATTCAGTCCAATAGAAAAGAAGTCTAAGCCAACCTTCTGAAAAGATCATACATAGAATAAAACAGGATGCTTTCAGTATCTTTGGCAAACATGTTCTTGTAGGCCTATTTATTGTTTAAGAAAATGTTTGTGTGTAGGGCCTACTTTAATTCCTTTCGGTTGTAAAGAATGTTATTGGAAGCGAAATCTCCATGTTTATGAGCAGCAGCCGCTGCAGTTTCATCCCATCCTGTTGTGTAGTGCTGGTGATCCCACCTTCAATCTCTACAGCTGGTCGACATTTCTCCCTACCCAGTGGCCTTTCACCAGCACTTGGTATTCAACGGGTGTCTGTAACTCTCCAAGTGGTCAATAAAGTTTGATTCATGAGGCCTGGGGCCATAACTAAACACTGCTGCTTTAATTCGAGGAGATGTAAATGACGGCCATAGATCCAGCCTGATTTCCTCAGGGAGAGCAGGAGGGTTGGGGGAGCATGCACCGTAAATCATCGCCTCAATAGGTCAGAGGTCATACATAAAGAACGCCCTGCCATCACATTAAAACACTATAATTCCCTAATGGCATTTCTTCAACATAAACCTCATTTTATCAGCCTCAGTGAGAATCATGGCCAATCAAAACACATCTGATATGGTCGCAAAAAATAATGTACATTCTGAAACAGTTTGCCACTTCTAATCGGCAAATGTAGCATGGTACGCACTGTAATTTGTGCATACTTCTCTTAAAATTAAAGCAGCACAGCAGCAGTAGAGTGCAGCCTAATTCCTGCAACCACAAATATATATATATACAGCAACACAACCTCAAGTATTTTGCTGCTTTTAAACATTTACGCCATTTTTCCACTACAGAAAGTGGAAAACAATATTCTATACATATCTGAATGGCAGCACTGAGCCAGTGTCCACTGTATGGTGACAAATGGAGAGAAATAGAGTAATGGGAATATTCTCAGCAATTAGGACATTCGTAATAGCTTTGCCATACTTCACTTGGCTCCCCAATGGGCCATTAATAATACTGATAAATCTAAATGCAATAGGGATCCATTCCTACACATTATAGCATTAAGGGGACTGAACTGACCACTCGGCAGTTCCCTTTTAGAAACCACAGCACAGTTAAAACACACTTTCACAAAATACAAGGCATGGAAACCAGAGTTTTATTGTACAATCTGCTAATTTATTTCTAATGTATACCAATTAGTATTCTGCACTCGTAATGTTTATCAAAAATAACAACATATGTTAGAACATGGTAGGTGAGCATAAATGAAAGTATAGGCAAAAGGTTGGATGACAGGACTATTATGGTGTACTAAAACAAGCAGCAGTAAACTATACAGAAAATGTGAAAATACACCCAAATTTTTACACAAATGCATCATGAAATAACTGGAAGCTTTTTATAATACCAATAACTATACTACAGTATATTAAAAGCACAGCATAGCAACAGAAACCATATGGGAGAATAAAGAAACCAGATGCTACAGCAAATATTAATGAAGTGCAAAATGTATATTGTCGTATTAACATAAACAAGCCTGCTGAGGCCATATGTGTGTATAGAAAGTGTGTAGATGTGTACGCAGTCCTAATGCAGGATAAATGTATGATGGGGGTCTTGCACATTACCAACCACTGTGAATCTTTCCAGGCTCTGGACAGTTAGGCTCCAAATGAGAGTAGTGTGTTTATATTTCAGTTTGCTGCATCAGCCAAAGTGAACATACTGACACTGAACATGCTGTGGTGGTTGGTCAAGAAAATTGCTTCTTCCAGTGATATTACTTTCAGCAGACATTTTAAGGCTGGGGAAGTCCATTAAGTGCAAGGAAGGAAGCTATAACTAGTCATAAAGATCAGAAACATAATAGTGTACCTCAGCATGCAATAATACGTAATTGAGTTCCTATTCTTGTATACGAGTTCTAGATATTTTCCTTGGTTTCAAATACCAAAACTCAACTTCAGATCTACACCACGTGTTCTCTGATGCTCTTTGGGCCTTAGTGGTGCAGCTCAAAGAAGCCTTATGACGCACCACTCCCTGCAGAACCAATTTAGCAAAAGAGGTGCAAAAGAGCCTGAGGTTGACTGGGTCTAAGGACAGGCACGGGTAAACATCCACACAGGTGAATGTCAGCAACACCTTTGATCCCTCGTCAGTCTCGTATCACTGTTTATAGCAAAACTTACAGAGGAGAATTCAGACTAGTAGGAGACAGAGAGTGACAGAGAGAGAGACAAAGTGAAAACATAAGAGAATGAGAGAGAAAGCCTAGGGAGGGACAACAGCAGGTGAGCAACAAAAGCGGCTGGAAATGCATCATAAACAGAAAACCTTGGTAGGCGGACACAGATAAAATATATGAACAACCAAATAAAAGCAATGCAAACCCAAAATCTTGACTGCTCTCATGAAAATTTCCCCTTGATTTTACATACCAAGAATCACTGGAGCGATAGACCATGAGCTGCAGGTAGCAATGCGTTTAAGGAATATGTTTAACTGGTACTGAAGCAACAATCTGCATCAAATGAGACCCTGGCATTTTCTGTTGTCACGGTAACTGCAGTTAGAAGGCATGAGTGTGTGTGTGTGTCTGCAGGTATCCTGGCTCTCTTAAACAGGGTAATCACTATTGTGAAGGTGAAGCCTGACACAAGAAGCAGCAGCTCATTAGCTTGAAGAATGCATGTTGCAGTGTCAATTTTGAGCTGTTTGTTTTGTTCCACACACTTGCCCGAGCCTGACATTTTCCTGGCACCTTGCTGTTTATTGTTTCCAGAGATGACATGGTGTCTAGTAGTGACAGCAAAAATGATTCAGGAATGTTTTCAGGACCCTCACAGCTAAAACAGTACTTGCCAAGCACCCCTGCTCGCTTGGGATTTCAAATCTCACACTGGCAGCAAGCTCAGTTAAACAAAACAAAATATTAAACCATTTAAAACAAATGTAGCGATAATAAAAAGGGAAGCTATCAGGACTTTTGCAACTGGAGGGAACCTGCTAATCACCACTGGATTACAGAAATGCGACGCAACACCTATAGCTGGCGAGCAAAGCTAACTAATGACGGAGCTAAAAAACAGAAAATATGGAAGACGTTTTTATGTTATTATCTTTTAGATTAGTTTATGGCTTGTCTTCCTTATAAAGGCACAGTCACACCAACATTTAAAATTGCAAAATTAAGCAGCAATGGAATTGCCGCTGTTAGCAATTGGTTGGCTGGGGCAAAGTATTTGCCTTCGTCCAGACCTTTGAATCTGCTCACCCTACCGATTCTTCTGATGGAAGTGTAACCAGTTGCCAATTCTGTCTGATATCAGGCAAGAAAAGTATATGTGCCCAAATGTGCTGCATCGTGTTAAATTTTAGTGCCACGAGTTTGCGGCAGTTACCAATAGCAACTGTCTTGTCAGTACAGACTTTTGTGAGTGTGAGAGTTCAACTTTGTAATGTGACCAAGTCTTTAGACAGTGAATATAAAGACCTGTGCTGCCAATCTGCCACTTTGTTGATATATTTCCTGAATTTTCAGAGCCACTTAGCAGTTAGCAAACCTAGTTATGTGTGGAAAAGTTCAATGTGTTGACTCAAACATTTTTTCCAACAAATTAGAGAGGAACATGCTTCTCAGTGCATTTGTAGACAGGTTTGTATTTGAAACCAAGAGAATGTAGTTTCATGGAATGCACCAAGACAGTCCAAGTGAAATGAGAAGTCAATAGGCCAATCGGACAATTGTTTGTGGGAACTAAATAGTTAAATGCGCACCCCTTAAGGGCCGTTGTGTTTACGACTTATCAAGAGACATGTCCAACTTTTATAGCAGCCTGCCTCCTACATTCAGAACCAGGCAACTAAGCTTTGGTTTCTCATTCTTCTTTCTCTTTTCAACCTTTAATTTCTCTTCTTCACATCCTCTCTTGTGCCTGATTTTATTGTTAGTCTGATTTTCTGTTATAGGTCTCTGTCACACCTTTCCAATATACCATTCTTTTCCAACATGCCATGTTTTAATCCTCAAATGTTTCTAGCTGCCTTTATCAGGTAAGCATCTGAGGTCATTTCTGGTGTATTTATATATAGTCCATCAATCATATGACATATAAATCATAATAAATCCCCATATTGTCCTGCTAGCCGCCAGCTTGACTCCCGGCTTGCTAGCAATCAGCCAGATAACACCCCATCTACTAGCCTCCAGCATGCTAGCCGCCAGCCCCTGACTCCAAGAAAGTAGGGTCCCCAACTACATCAAGTCTCCATGTCATCCAGCTCGTTGTCCTCCAGAGAGATTTCGCCTTTGTCGCCGGCCTCCTGAGTTGCTTCACACGTCTGGTCATCCTCCGGACCTGCTCTGTCCATCTGTCCCGCCCTCAGGCATACGGCCTGGGGATGGACTGGGGCTGAGCCCGCCAGCCCCTGACTTGGACTTTGCCCACACCGTTTCGTATTTGTTTGCCTGTGTTGAACTGCTTCTCTGGTTTTAACCCCTGCCTGCCTTGACTAACCACAATACATATACTCTATACAAGGTATCCAAAAATTACAAATAATCTTTTTAAAATATTTTTCTTACCGAATACAATTTACAATTTAAAAAATGGTTAAGAAACATATAAATGCCCATAAAGCCAAGATATACTACTATGTAACTAATTTTTGGGAAAATATTTTCACAAAACACAATTTAAGATTTAATACTCTTATTTTTTTGAAAAACACTTACATTTCTTCCATCTCACTTATGAATAACTCCTAATTTCTAAGTCAATTTATAGTTGACCTCAACACAGACCTCTATTAACTGCAATTCATTTTGTGAGAACAAATGTAATACACTGAACTCCACAAAAATGGCTTCAAATCTAGTTCTTCATGTAACCCCTCTCAGTTAAGAAATCCAAAATGCCTCCCTTAATTGTATCTTTTGCCAAATCCCCTCTCCTGACTTTTTCCATTCATTAATCACATTCTCTGACCAATCCACTCTTGCTACAAGAATCTGACATCAGTTTGGAGATAAATAATCTCTCCCTCCCTTTGCCCTCTCCAGGCGGTCTGTCACCCACACTCTATCAGTCTCTTCCTCTGTCTAGCTTTGGCACCTCCAGCGTCTCTCTCTCTCTTGGCGTTGTGTTGTGCCTGCTCTCCCTCCCTGAGCTCGTCTGACAGGGAGGATGAAACGGAACTCCCCACCCCCCATCCCCACCCCCCACACACACACACACCACCACCTTCCTGCTCGTTCATTCATCTACATACAAGCTGCATTACCACCCAATTACACTTAGATCACATTAATGTGCTTTCACCCAGCCAAGCCTCCTCTGCACGCGCCAAACCCATTCTCCACCGTCGGCTGTGCCTGCGTGGAGCATTATGGAGGCGCGTAATCTTGTGATATTGTGTCGGGATTAACATCAAATCTCATTATGGCTGTGGTGGATCAGGGGAGAGGGAGGGATGGTGGAGGCGAGGTTGGAAGGCGGGGGGGGGGGTTACATCTTTATTTATTCTTTAGATTTTTAAAGCTGAACAAGAAAGAGAGAAAGAAGGGAGACAGATGAGATTGGGGCTACGAAATCTCAATTACACATGATGGCATTTGGGAGGTTGATTTATTATACACAAGAGTCTGTTGGCTAATTTGCCATGTGGGCCTGTTGAACACACCCATGAGCACACACACACACACACAAGGCACAGTCGACCAGGACAAACCCATCAGGGGTTAAGGGGTCAAAATGAGATGTGTTGCAGCACAGCACAGCGATATATGACACAAATCAAACAACCAAAACCCCCCTCCTTCGGCGCACCATGCCTCGCCCCTCCACACCAAACACCTCTCCTCTGTTAGCCTTTTCCCCCAGCCTGCCATGCTCACGCTTCATAAACCTCTCTTTTATTACCAATAGATCCGTGAAGGTTGTAATTGCCAAAGTGATATATAGCCGGCATCGGGACGCGGCTCAATTTCGCTCAGTTTAAAACACCACCACGCCAAAGTGGTGTTGCGGGGAGCACCTCGTCCTGTTAAATAAAACAGATTGTCAGGCTAAACAACCAGGGCCAAAATCACATTTCAACGCATACAACCCGAATCCCAGAGGGGTGGATGGTGGATAGGATTGGGGGGTTGAGGGGGAACTGTGTACACACACACACACACACACACACACACACTCAAGCCTTTTCTTTCATGCAGATATGCACACTTCCCATGCTCTGCATTCCGAACATACTAAACACACACACACAGTATGAAAACAAACATACATTCAAACACATGCACGAAACAAATGCACACTCTCACACACATTCCCCCTCCCTCAGCGGTGCACTGTGCTACTATTGAGCCTCAGGAGCCTCACAGCACAGCAGCGTTACAACCATTGATTGCCAAATGCATCATCTTTTTATATTCACAACAGGGTGGGGAGTGTTGGGGGGAGGAGAGATCGACAGGGACCAGAGGGGGTGCTCGCTATACATGCAGGCAATGATTGGGAAAATCTGTTCATGAGTAGCATCAATGAAGGGATAAGTAAATGAATAAGTAAAGACACAGATTGAGATATTCTGGATTATTCTAGCGCAACATCAACATTTCCAGGCTTCACGTGGCTCGTGAATAAGCCACCGTGTCTGTTGTCTGTCATCTGTTGTGCCAAAAGAGCGCAGATCCCCCACAGTTCATGCGTTGCTATATGGATCTCACAGTCAGCGTGTGACTCAGATATAAGCAACCATTGGAAGCAGCAGCGATTGTTCCATCTGGTAAATCCATCACTGGAGCCATGAAGAACACAGAAGGAAGTTAATAACAGAGGACAAACACAATGTTTGCTCTTGTTTTCAGCCTGGAGATGTTGTTCATCACTACATGTAGGTTATTACCAAGCAATATGGATGTATTTATAACACCTGCTACACCATATGCCAGTGATATCTTGTAAATTCAATGTACCTTGTGAAGTTTTACATTTGCAAAGCATGTTTTGAATATTTTGAAAGCTGTATTGTTTACATTCATGTTATTAGATGTGTTGTATTTAGACCTACTGTGGAAATTTAGAGCCACAGAGAATGGGGCAAATTAAACAAATTCATTTTAAAGCTAAATTCTAAAGCTATGCTAGCAGCTCTGTGAGGCTGCATTTAGGCACAGCAGTGCTTTTTAACATCAGTATGCTAACATGTTCATAATCACACTGCTAACATGCTGATGTTTAGCAGGTATAATGTTTACCATGTTCCTAGTTTAGCATGTTAGCATGCTAACATTTGCTAATTAGCACTAAACACAAAGTACAGCTGAGACTGATGGGAATGTCATTAGTTTTGTATTTGTCATAAACCAAAATAACAAATTAAAATATAACCTGATGATGGTGCTATATGGAAAGCTAAGGATCACCAAAATTGTTACAATTTATCCTGCCATAGAAAATTTCATGACAATCCATCCAGTAGCTGTTGAGGATATTTCACTCAAAACCACAAATGTGAACCTCATGGTGGAGGAAAAGTCAGGGACCAGGAATCATTGTCTAGGAACCACGAAAGTCAAAATTTCATGGCAATCCATCTAATTCTTGAGATATTTCAGTCTGGACCAACGTGGTGGACTGACCGGCCGTCGACAGTGCCATCCTTAGAGCCATGCTGCTAGCGTGGGTAACAATACACTCCTTGCGGAGCCAACTCGAAAAACAGCTGTGCTGCTGACAGGACAGCTGCTTCTCGCCGTAACGGAGGTCCGAGTCGGTGGGAATTGAACAAAAGGACGCCACAGTAGCAATTATGCACCTCTGACGTCTGTTTTGAATTCCAATCAGAGGAATAGCATCATATACACATGGCTAGTTTAATTTAACTCATCATGCCATGACTCCACATTATCACTTGTCTATACATTTATGTCGGACAAAATTTTTATGTCAAAACTTTGGTGTGTTTGTCAACTGTTCAAGGTATATTTTATTGTCATTTCCTCCATATACACTACTCAGTGTAGAGGGAAACAAAACTCCCCCTGTGCTATGATGTCCACAATGAACAAAAAAAACAACACAATAAACTGATCCTAGTTGAAAATTTTTCAGCTTTTTTGCCTGCTGTGCTTGCAAACATTACTGACGTAAACAAACTTAACAGCCTCAGAAAACTATGTCATCAGATGCACCTAAACACCCCAAGTTTGTTGAAATTAAAGTCTCATGTTTGCTCTGAAATAACCCTGATGACATTCTGAGGGTATTTTCCCCAGAAGCTCCTCAACTCCACCTCATCCTTTGAAGCCTTTGACCCTCACATAATTATTTTCCACATTGCTGTTCGTACTAAAAAGTACAGGGAAATGAATGCTTGATAAGGGATGCATCAGCGTCAGAGGTTTGCAATCCAAAATGAAACCGGCAGTTGCACTACCACTAGCAAACTAATCTGCTAGCTGCTATGTTTACTGCCTGCTGACCATTGGCTGTGTGAGCTCTTGTCACATTGTTATCTTATAGACCGCACTGGCTGCGGGTTTGAGATGCTGTTTCTCTGTTTGTTTTGAACGTTTACAATGGAAACACCGCAGTATAGCAGTTGTTTATTGAAAATGGCTTCGTTGCACTGAGCAACTGTTCATTATCTGATATTCCTCCACAGAGATCTTTTGCTGCGCGACAGCCCCACTTATTGAAGAATTTCAGACAAATCCTGAAAGGACGACTGTAATAAATAATAATAAATTACTAAATTAAAGTAAATGATCTGTCTGGTGCACATGTAGAATCCAAACACAACAGAAACCACAGAATGCCCTCTGGTATGGCACACTCTACAGAATCATGTGTGGAGGGTGGGGTGGGGTGATGGAGGAGAAGCAGGAGAGGACCCTTCATGTCCCCAGTATTCCATTAGCCACTCTGTGATGTACTGCTCTACCACATAGATCCACACACACACAGATGGGAGACCAGTTTCCCTGTCTCCTCCCGACACCCTCCCCCCATCCCACTGCCTCTTCATCCTCCTCCTTTACACACCTCACACCCTCCGCCAGTCACCATCCATCACACAAGACCTCCACAGATGGGCCTGCGAATAACACGCACACACACAGTCACCATACTCACTCCCACCGCCACAAACACTCGCAGGCATCGTCAGCAACACACACGTACACACACACAAAGGCTCTAGACTCTCTCTCACTCCTACAGACACTCACAGGATTGGCCAGACATACACACACACTCACAACAGCTCTCAGCTTAACACTCATACACACACTCCACCCTACTTTCACACACACGCACACACACACATTCCACCCCACAAACTCTTTCATCTGTGGCTCTAACGGCTCAGAAACCAAAAACCTCCATGACTGAGGGGAAAACCAATTAGGACACAATTAGAGCCATCAGATCTACCTGAGAGACGGCGCCTCGCGCTCATGCTGGCAAAACAAAGCGACATACAGGATTGGGCGGTGGTGGGGGTGGGGGGGTGGGCGGTGGGGCGCGGGTATGGAGGAAAAACCACTGCTCACTCACTTCCCACAGTTTTTGAAGGCTGATGCTAATTTCCCCACGTTTTTGATCAATGTGGAAAAAGATCAGCACTAATGAGCCTCGCTCCTTAACAAAAAAAAAAAAAAAAAAAAAAAACAGTACAACATGCTGGATCAGTCTAATTAGAGAAAAAAGGAGGAAGGGTCGAAACAGAGAACTCTGAAAAGTTGTGTGTAAAGCAAACACATCATGCATGTGGTTTCTTTCCATGCTAATCAACAAGTTAGTCGCAAAAGAACGAGGCGGTAACAGCATGGCTCACCTTTACATTTCCAGCCATGCACTAGTGTAAAGGAGGATTCCACTCAAAAAGGTATTCCAATCAGGATCCAGCCCTTAATCTTGTGAATGTGACCCATCCAACGCTCCGTACATCACACGTCCAAACCCGCCTGCTGCCAGGAGAACAAAATCCTCCCTGAGAATCCAACTGCACCTTGTTAACCCTTTCGTCCTGGATGCTAACTCTTACCTCCTGTAGCCTGAGGAAAGCCTCCTCCTGTGTGTGTGAGAGAGAGAGGAGCTGTAGTAGCAGTAGTAGTAGTAGTAGAAATGAGGTGGGCTGGAGGGAGGGAGTAGGAGGGGAGGGGTGCTGGCGGCTCACATCATGACAGAAGTCGTAATCTGTGTATCGGCGTGCTCTCAGCGAGGGAATCGAGCCACCAGAGAAGAAGAAGATGATGAAGAAGAAGAAGAAAAGGAGGAGGAGGAGGAGGAGGAGAGAGGCATGAAGGCAGGCAGTGGTGAATGAGGAGGATGCAAGCTCCCACCCCTCACACTGCTGAGTCTCTCTCTCTCTCTCTCCTGCACACACACATTCATGCACACACTCCTACCCCCCGCCCTGCTACAGATTGCATTGCACTGATGAAATTTTAATGGTTCTTTTAGGAAGAATAATGAACATGCTAGTCCCTGGAGTTGTGTGTATGTGTGTGTAGGGGGGGGGGGTTCAACACGTGACACACCTACAGAGGCATGCAACAAACATGCATATGTGCATACACAGCATACAAGTGTGTTTTTCTCTCTATCTAGTTCTCTGTTTTACACACGTTCACCAGAGCATACTCCCACTCACACGCCGCAATCCTGCACACAAGATTCACTTACACACTCCCCTTTTTCTTCGTTTGCACACCGCATACAGAAACACACACAGACATACACATGCCATGCACACACAACATCAAACACTGCTACTGACAGACACACACACACACACACACACACACACACACACACGCACTCGCTCCCGTTGCACAGGGAAGATGGGGTGGGGGAGTGGGGGAGTAAACGCAGAGATCCAACCCATCCTCAAAATGGTCTCTTGGTGCACACTCACATCCACACACACACACACACACACACACAGGAGCGCACACAGGCCCACATGAGCACACACCCCAATGAAGTGGAACAAAGAGCGCAGAGGCAGCATGTGAAGGCACCAGTAGGAACACGATGATGGGAGCAGAGAAGTGAAGTGTGCCAGAAAACACACTATCTTCAAAGTACCTTCAGTCAACTGCCGTATAGTAGAGTGTAATAGAGTAGAGTTAAATAAATTTTAATAATACATAAAAATAATTGTATGTATGTATGTATCATTACTTACAACTAATCACACATTTATACTTATAATGCATTTTAAGTGGAAATTAAAGCAAAATTCAATTAAGCCACCAAAAAGGAAGTGCCAAATTCAACTCTCACCAACTTCATTCTAAATGCCCAGTTAGGTTCTTCACCATATACTGTATACGGACACAAAGAGCCATAAACTGAGATGTATTCACTTCAATAATCAAAAGCACTGAGTTATGGCTGAAAACCTTGAATTCTGTGTGTTCTGCACGTTTTACAAATGTTACTAATGTGAACACATTTTTAACAATCTGCTGATTATTTTCTCTCAGTTTCCTAGAGCCCAAGGTGGCGTCCTCACATTGCTCGTTTTGTCCAACCAAAAGTCCAAAACCCAAAGATATTCAGTTAATTAAATTCAGTTATTCAAAACAAAAGAAAGCAACAAATCTGTCGGGAGAAGCTGAAACCAGAGAGCGGTTGGAGTTTTTGCTTGAAAATTTACTAATCGGATTTATCATTTTTTTAAATAGCTGCAGATACATTTTCATCTCAGTCTACTAATCAATTAGTCGACTAACCGTTTCAGTGCGAATTGCAAGTCCCATTGAGGGTGGCAACAGATTCCCGATCTTGTATTTATTACAAATATATAAAAACTGCTTTCTACTGTGTTACCTTCTGGTAGCATGCTTTAGCTTGGCTTTGCATACCAACTAACTTCAATTTGTTCCTAGAGAAACCTTAAACCCTCGACCTAAAGGGGCTTGCACCTCCATTATTTGTTCAAAATACAGAACACGGATGTTGCCAGGTGGCCACTGCTTGCTGTCTCAAAGCAAATTAAAAGGTCCAACTCTCTGAGCTGGTAAGCACAACAACTGCAGGAGTGACTGTCATGCCCTAAATTGAGCCTCTTAGGCTGCATTTACATCCCGCCTCATCTGTTAGGAATGGCAGACTGGCGATGCTGTCCCAGCTCGGGATTAAGCACCACCTGACAGGTGCAGGACAGTCAAGAGTCAGGTCACAGATTCAAGTCAAGCAAGGGAGATAGATAAATGGGTGTAAAGAGGTTGAACCTACATCAAACCAGGCCTCCTTTGGCTCCTTCACTGTTCCTCCATTGACCACATATCAGTATTCCTCACAGCAGTCAGCAGTGCTAAAAAGATCCTGAAAAGAGGGAAGACAAAAAGGGATTTGTTTCACTTTAACCTAGGTAGAAGCTCAAAAGTACAAATGTGATAATCATCTCAGTTTAGTCACAGTTGAGTTTCTCATTCTGGATAGAATACAAAATAAACAGGGTGTCTACCGGGGGACAGTGGTTTAAATTCCTCATACACGGACAGCTTAAGATGTCTTACACTGCAGATCCTGGAAGTGATTTGTTCAGCTACATCCACTTTTATGCCAACTGCTACCTCCTGCAGCTCACAGCAGTCCCCCCAAAAATCCCACTGGAATTGTAACATGGTGTGACCGAAAGTTTACCCGATGCAGCAGGACATTAAAGCAACTTTGAACACAAAAAATGGTTTCTCTGGAAAGTTTTCCCCCATTTGAAAAAAACCCTATAAACTCTGAGTCAACTCTCTATGGCTGTGGAAATTGTTCTCATCCCTCATATTCCCCACCAAGGTGCAGCATCCTACCTCTGCACCAGTCCCGAAAATCAATTACCTGTGAGGATTATACACCTCTATCCCCCCAAAACAGTGCTGAAAAAGGAGATTCACAATTTATATCTCCATTTCTAAGGCCCCTTTCATTCCCCTCCAACACAGTGATTCCCAAGAGTCCAAGGCAAAGTTTACACACAATGTCAGGGAGAAGAACTGTTCAGAATGTGCCTCTTGGTCTCACAGACACGCAGAACCACTTTAAAGTTTTTTATTGAAACAACACCACACTTGAGAATCCGGGAGAAAACAAGCCAGTCGAGTCTTTAAGGAAGCTGTTTGAGGTCTGTCAATAATGATGATGGGAATACCAGGAAGAAAATGCTTGAAAGGCACTTAAGAACCAAGCAGGGGTTTGATGGGAACAGCCATGATGTGTGACATGCGAGTCGTCCTCTATCCTGGGATACAAAAACAACAGCTTACGAGGTTAAAGCTGTCTAGAGACTAAATATGCCTCACTGGTAGAATTTCGTGCAAAGATTTACGATATTTGAAAAAGAAACGGCACTTAATCTTGAAAATGCTATATAGCTCGACATTAAAAACAACATGACGCATTAAGTGTTGTAGGTAAGTTAAGCTGAGGTTTGTGCAAGCACTAGTGTTCCTCCTGGGATGCAAAAAAACAAAAACAGCTTTAAAAGGTGAAGGCTGTCTGGAGAGAAAGAATGTGTCACATTCGGGTAAGATGCTGATCGTAAACAACAGGTAATACTCTCCTTGGTGGATGCCCTGCTTCGATGTCAACAACTATTGAATTCATGAGACATGTCACAAAATCAAACCGAGAAGACAGTAAAATGTGTGAAGATTATCATGCAAATTGGGTAATTTCTTGCATTAAATAAGATGCTGTTTGGCAGCCGACAGAGAGAAATTAAACTAATTATTTTCAGTGATTAATTACCCCTCTCAAAAATGTTGCACACCAAAATGAATAGCTGTATGGAAGGTAGGAAATAAATCTAGAACTTAATGGTATGCTTTGGAAATGGTTGGCAGTAACGTCAAGTATATGCAAGTTATAGTTAATGAGCCCTAAAAGGCAAAACCACAGGTATGGTTCTTCAAAAAAGTACCAGTTAAATTCTTGACAGGAAACGCTACTGGCGATCCCTCACACCAGAAAACATCCCTGTTAAATTGGTGAAAAAAGACCCAAATCCAATTAACAAGTTGTTGCTGGAAGTGACCTTTTCCTTCATTATCGCCATTGGCCGTCCCCTGGCTACCTGGTTTAGTGGCCGTGATGGAGGGCATTTGAAGAGACGCCAAATTGAAATAGGTTACGGATGAGCTGAGGTGTGTGTTCAAAGATAACGGTTTCAGTAGCTAAGAGAAATATGTGGGGTCCTTTCCTGCAGGGCGATTAGTGACATTAGCAGCAGAGCACTCGGTCTGGCTCTCTCTCTCTCGATGCCCAGGTGGAGTTTGGTTTTATACTACCATGTTTATGGGCGATCGTAATGGGTGGGTGCAGCTCAAAACAAACGGGAGGCCAATTAAATGTAAGGGCTTCCTGGGCAAGCAGCCAATAAGAGGGCAAACTACTCGTTTTATACACAGCTCTCAGAGGAGGAACACTGGATATTATTTCCTGAATGCAAACAAGGCTAATTTCTTGTTTTACTTCAAAAGATTTTTATTTACTTGCAATCGGGGTGGGCAATGTGGATAAAATACTCTGGTATATACTGGTATTTTTCATTTTGCGATATTGATAAGTATCATAATCTAGTACATTTGAAAAGAACAATATATAAACTCTTTATGGATAAAGTAATGACTGTTAGTGGCTAATCCAGTATATTAAAGTGGCCATATTATGCTATTTGGGTTTTTCCCTTTCCTTTAGTGTGTTATATAGCTTTTTTGTTTATGTAAAAGGTCTGCAAAGTTAAAAAGCCCAAAGTCCACGCCTTAGGGAGTTGCGGTCTCCCACAGAAAACACTGCTCGTGACCTGGCTGACACCCTTTGCTTGTTTTTCACCCTTTTTTTCCGTTACTCATCTATGTTCCAATCTGGCTTTCGTCAACACCACAGCACTGAGACAGCCCTTCTCAAAGTCACTAATGACCTTTTAATGAATGCAGACGCAGGCATGTGTTCAATTCTTGTGCTGTTGGACATAAGTGCTGCCTTTGATACAATTGATCATGGCATTCTTTTAGACAGACTGAGGCACTGGGTGGGCATATCTGGAACTGCACTAGACTGGTTCGCATCTTACCTGTCCAATAGGAAATTCTGTGTTAGCATTAATAACTTCAAGTCATCCTTTTCCCATATCAAGTATGGTGTGCCTCAAGGTTCAATTCTGGGACCAATATTGTTCTCCTTATACATGCTTCCCTTGGGTGATGTAATCCGCAGACATGGTATTTCTTTTCATTGTTATGCGGATGACACACAGTTGTACCTCCCTGTCAAGCCCACTGACCTTAGTATGCTGAGTTCTCTGCAGGACTGCCTGTCTGACATAATAAATTGGATGTCGATAAATTTTCTTCAGCTCAACTCAAATAAAACTGAAATCCTTGTTATTGGACCCCAACACATCACTAAACAAATACTGCCATCTACTGGTAACCTGTCACAACATATCAAGCCTGTTGCACGAAATCTTGGTGTCCTGTTTGATAGCAATTTATGTTTTGAGCAACATATCACTAAGCTTGTCCAATCATGCTTCTATCACCTCAGAAACATTGCAAAAATACGATCTATTTTAAATCTTAGTGATGCAGAAACTGTTGTGCATGCTTTTATCTCCTCACGCCTTGATTATTGTAACAGCCTGTTCACTTGTCTTAATCAAAAGCTCTGACACGACTGCAGACTGTACAAAACTCAGCTGCTAGGCTGTTAACCAGGACCAAGAAGTATGACCACATAACACCTGTTTTAGCCTCTTTACACTGGCTCCCTGTTGGTTTTAGGATTGATTTTAAGATCTTGTTGATTACTTTTAAGGCTCTTCATGGCCTGGCCCCAGATTATATTTTAGACCTTGTAATCCCTTATGAACCTTCACGTAGTTTGAGATCTTCGGGCAGGGGTCTCCTGTCTGTTCCTGAGTCCAGGATGAAAACTAAGGGGACAGAGCTTTTGCTATCAGGCCCCGAGGCTCTGGAACAACTTGCCCGAAGAAATTAGATTGTCTGAGTCAGTGTCTTCGTTTAAATCTCGTCTCAAAACACATTTTTATCTGAAAGCATATCCTGATTTTACGTGAACTGGCTGTTTATTTTACTGTTTATTTTATTGCTTTTCTGTATTTCATGTGTTTTATTTCTTTATATTTCGTCATTCACTGTGTTATTTTATTTTTCTTGTTGTGAAGCACTTTGTACTTTGTTTTGATAAGTGCTCTATAAATAAAGTTTTATTATTATTATTATTATTATGTCACTATGTAACACATTCTAACACATTCGCATAATGCCTGCCATGGTTACCGTGGCTACGGCTGTGTTTCCAGCTGATCAGGAAGTGATTGACCAATCACATCAGAGTGGGCCAGCTAACCAATCAGAACAGACTGGGCTTTTAAGGGCGCTAAAAAGGAGTGTTTCAGACAGAGGGTGAATAGAGGTGCTGCAGCAATGTACAGTATGAGAAAAATTATGTGTTTTTTGAACATTAAAGCATGTAAACCTATTCTAGTAGGACCCCCAAATAAAAGTATGAACTGGAAAATAGCATAATATGGCCTCTATAAATACTAAGATAACTATAATAAATAAATAGTAAAATAAAGCGATTCTGCTCATTGACTTGCAGCATTCCTCAAATGGCCTAATACACTTAAAGATGTTAAAGGGAAAGCTAGCACAGCATGACAAAATCTATGACAGCTGATCATTTCACGATATATAGCGACATATTGCCATACCCTAATGTGCAAATTGATAAAACAGTCAAAAATCTAAAATCCCATGTTAAAATTCCACGAATCATTTCATATTAACAATAAATTAAATGACGCTGTGAAATGTAACATAACTTGCTTGCAGTGAAAGACCCACAAAGAATTATCACCCAACTCTGCAATGCGACTGAGCTTTTTAGCCTCTTTAATTGTTTACATCACATTTACTGTATAGTTCAGTTTATTGCTCTCATGAACCTTGTTTCCAGCAGCAGCAGGCTGTTGTTTTCAGCTAAACAAGACTAAGAGTCTCCAGCCATTCCAGCGGCTCTGTGAGGCTCTGAGAAGCCATGCTTTAAGCTAAATGCTATTTGCTAATTAGCACTAAACAAAACACACAGCTATTGGACAAATAAAAGTTTTGACCTGATGATGGCGTTAGATGGAAAGTCAAAGGATCACCCAAGTTCTAACAAGTCATCCTTTGGGTACCACAGCTGAGATATTTCAGCTAACCCTAGAGCCATGGCTAGCATGAGTTCTTCTGCTCTCAAATAGACAAAAAATTATTAGCACAGATTTATAGTGCAATGGCAAGGCAGTTATTTTGGCAGCTAAGTGGCATAGTGAGTACGAAGGCTGTTCTGTAAAGCTGTGAAGAAACGACTGAAAACTACTGAGTGTCCATCCTGCTGAGGTGTGTTTGACACTGAACCCTTTTTAACAGCCCCTCTGTTACAAAAGTAAAAGCTAAACTCTGTCTCTGTAAATGCCAACTGATTTAATGGACTTTACTTCAAAACAGTTAATAAAACCAAAAACCTGGCAAGAAAAGCCCCCAAGTATTACAATAATGAAATCTTAACAACACCAGAACAAAAATGTGTAAAATTGCTTAATAATTTACTTGATATACTGTACATTTCCCAATGAATCTTTATCCAGGTGGAGATGTGCTATACTAGTGAAGCAAATATGCCCCATATGGCTATGGCATAAAACAGGTAGGACCATAACTTCAGGCAATTTAACGCAGCATTCTAGATAAACAGAGTACAGTATACTGCCTGGAAAATGACAGGTACTGGCATGGTCACAGCCTTCCATTAACACTCATCAGGGCAGAAAAGCTGCCGAGGACAGATTTCACCCTCCAACAATTGCCAGGTTAATGTCGGTATTAGATTTCACAGATAAAACAGATGCCATGCAAATGTAAATGCGTGTGCCAGTGTGTGTACTTGTGTCATGTACTATTCAAAACATGATACACACAACCCAGGCTTGGCACAGGGATCTCTCTGGAGTATGGGAGGACTGAAACTGGTGCTGAAACTTGCGAAATGATAACAGAATCCTATGAAATTAGGCCTTTATCCATTCAATCTGACATTAAAGTGCACCCATGATTTAATTTATAACATGTTTTTCTTCTTTTAAGGAAGACATGCACATTGTTTGCACATGCACATTTACCTTCCAAGTGCTTGATGCTCAACAATACTCAGTACACAACAGGTACACTCTCAGTAACTGAGGGTGCTCTTTCTTCATCAGCTTCATAGTGACAGTACAGAATGGCCTCTTGGGAGTTATCGCTGTAGAACAAGGGACCGCAGACAAAGTCATCACCCATTGGTGTTGTCCATTCATGCTTTTTTGAATGAGAACATGGCTGGGACACGACTAACCTCTGGCTAATTAACCACCATTAACATGCTTCACCCAGGCCCCAGCTGTTTCTGGACAAGCATGAACATCCAGGAAAGCTCTCTGGGGGAAATGGAGCTGAGACTAAAAGCTTGTCTCAACATCCTGGCTGGCTGAGCGGATCACCTCACTTTTTAATTTTATTTCATGTTCCCATTTGCTTGTTAGTATATCAGGTGTACATATGTATTTCGTACTCTAAGCTGTCCGGAACAAAAATATCATGCAAATCTTCAATTCATTTTCCATTCTCTCACATTTGACTTTTCAGACCTGTGTAGGATTCACCACCACTCTGTTGCCATAATGAAGACAGGTCGTAGACAGGCAGAATGGCACGATAACCCAGCACATTAATAACCACATCATGTAGAGATGGCTTGCATGATGGAGGCCAGCCACCCTGATAATTGTCAGGCATGAGCAGCAAGCTAGGAGGGAGAGATTGACGACTGAGCTCAAACCACCCCTCACCCCTCCCTGCCTCCCTGTTGTATTGTTACATCTCATTTCCTCTCGATCCATCTTGGTGACATTGGTGAGCATACACTCAGGTCGAGGTCAGGGGCGCGTGATAGAATTAGCGTCTTGGGGACGATGGATTACTCCTCTTACTGTCAACAGTGTGGGGGTGGATGATTGGTTAGCAGATTACTGAGTCACATAAAGAGGCCCTATTGAATGAATCAAGAATGTTGATTTTGTTTAAATAGTAAACCTTAATATACTATTTATGTTTAGTCACTCTAGGGCTTTGCTTTAGGGAAGGCAATGTCAGTCGGTCTACCACTTTGGTCCACACAGAATTATCTCAACAACCACTGGAGGGATTGCCATGAACTTTTGTAGACAATGAAGCCTACTGATTTTGGTGATCCTCTAACATTAAATCTAGCGCCACTTATCCAAGAAAATAACTGAACATCTACCAGATGTCTCCCTGATGTGGAGTTCTTCAACATGTCTTCAACCTGAGCCTGAGTCTTCAAAGGGTCCCTGTTCTGTGGAAGACATCTTGCCTCGTTCCTGTGCCAAAGACGCCGCATCCCAGTGGACTACAGACCAGTGGCACTGACCTCCGACATAATGAAAACCCTGGAGAGACTGATGCTGGAACAGCTGCGGCCTATTGTCAGACCCCTTCTGGACCCCCTTCAGTTCGCCTACCAGCCCCGGCTGGGAGTTGAGGATGCCATCATCTTCCTGCTGAACCGTATCTACACCCACCTGGACAAGCCGGCAAGCATGGTGAGGATCATGTTTTTTGACTTCTCCAGTGCTTTCAACACCATCTGGCCAGCCCTGCTGGGCGAGAAGCTGGCAGCGATGCAGGTGGACGCCCCCCTCGTGTCCTGGATTGTTGACTACCTGACTGGCAGACCACATCATGTGCGTCTGCAGCACTGTGTTTTCGGACAGCGTGGTCAGCAACACTGGGGCCCCCCAGGGGACTGTCCTCTCTCCCTTCCTCTTTACCATCTACACCACGGACTTCAGCTACCACACAGAGTCCTGCCACCTTCAGAAGTTTTCTGATGACTCTGCTGTGGTGGGATCTATCAGCGGTGGTGATGAGACTGAGTACAGGGCTGTGGTGGGTAACTTTGTCTCATGGTGTAAGCAGAACCATCTGCAGCTCAACGCGACAAAGTCTAAGGAGCTGGTTGCCCTACGAAGGGCCAAAGCACCAGTGACCCTGGTTTCCATCCAGGGGGTCAGTGTGGATATTGTAGAAGATTACAAGTACCTGGGAGTACACATGGACAATAAACTGGACTGGGCTAAGAACACTCGAGCGCTTTACAGGAAGGGCCAGAGCCGCCTCTATTTTCTGAGGCGGCTGAGGTCCTTCAACATCTGCCGGACAATGCTGAGGATGTTTTATGAGTCTGTGGTGGCCAGTGCTATCCTGTATTCTGTTGCATGCTGGGGCAGTAGGTTGAGGGTAGCGGACGTTAACAGACTCAACAAACTGATCCGTAGGGCCAGTGACATTATGGGGGTAGAGCTGGACTATCTGTTGGTGGTGTCAGAGAGGAGGATGCTGGCCAAACTACATGCCATCTTGGACACTGTCTCCCACCCACTCCATGACGTGCTGGTCAAACAAAGGAGTACCTTCAGCGAAAGACTCATCCCCCCAAAATGCACCACAGAGCGCCACAGGAAGTCATTCCTCCCTGTGGCCATCAAACTCTTTAACTCCTCCCTCTAAGTGTCAGTCTGTATGACCCTAAGTCACTAAACTGGACATTGGATCATTAACATCACTGTAATACTTGAAATAATTGTGCAATATTCTCAGTTAGTTTAATACTGCTGTGCAACATACTCTGTTTTCCTTTAAATTTATTGATATTTATTCATACTGCTAATACTGCTGTGCAATATTGACCGTCTCATAATCATCTTAATAAGCTACACTTAACTTGACAGTACTCATTATTGCACTATTACTTATTACTTATATTATTACATTGTATTATACCGTACATACTTATCAACCTCTAAATCCACTTTGGTACATTCACTTATTTTAGCTTTTGTATTTATATCCACTTTGTACTTAATTTATCTTAGCTGTACTATAGTGTATTATATTTTGATTTGCTTAGTAATTCTATTCCTTCTATTCTCAAGTGTGCATTGACGTGATAGTGAGTAGCTGTAACAAAAGAGTTTCCCCTCGGGGATCAATAAAGTATTTCTGATTCTGATGTACTAGCACAAAATTTGGTGTAGACATTCATGGATCCCAGACGTTAAATCCTAATGACTTTGGGGATCCCTGACTTTTCCTCTGATACCAACATATGGTTGACATTGGACACTGGGCATTCATGTCCCCCACAGAATGAATTGCAATAACTTTCTTTTCATCTAGCACCATCAGGTCAAAAATTATATTTGTAAAATACTTTGGTTTATGACCAAATACCTGCACAACTAATGACATTCCTAATGACAGTACAGCTTCAGCTATACTATGTTTTTAGTGTTAATTAACAACTGTTTGCAAAGCTAAAACACAAAAATACGATGGCCAACACAGTATGGTTATGCCTGCTAAATATCAGCATGTTAGCATTGTCAGTGTGGGCATGTTAGCATGCTGACATTAGCATTTACAGTAGTACTGTTTCACAGATCTGATAATGTGGCTATAGACTCTTAGTTTTGTTTAACCTGAGAAAAGACATACTGATTCTGATTCATACTGACCCAGTGTGTTTAGGCCAAAAACCCTAATGGTGGTCCAAAACTGTCTTTTCAGTTGAGTGTTTTGAAGTTGATCATCTGATGGGAATAAAGGCACTGCTAAAAATAGACTTTGTTGTCTGAAAGTTGGATGCTCTAGCTTTAAATTTAAAGTTGTGGTGTACACTCTTCCCCATGGACTTTCAGACAATAGGTAGGGTCACATTAGGCCTTCTGTTCAACAAAGTGGCCCTGCACTCAGCCCCAAAAAAGAATGTGATGTCTTGGTTTCAGTGTGTGTTATTAATATTGAGCTGAGCGATCACAAACTGTAAACAGTGTACGATAATGATGCTGCTGCTGTTTGTAGTCTGAACTGAAGAGACGGAGCACAGCCAATCGGCCCAGCATGCAGGATTTGAATAGGATCGGCCTCTCTCACGGGGCTCATCTCATTTGAATTTTAGGTGATGGAGTCGTCAGCTAATCAGGGTTGAGTTTAGTTTTACAGTATATACAGTATATTTGAAAATGAAACCACCAAAACATAAAACAAAGCATAACATAGGGCCCCTAATGCACATTTACGCCTGTGCCTGGCAGCTAAGTGACTGCTCAGAGGATTTCCACTGGCTCTTCGATGATGTAGTGTGAGCTGAAACTGCTAGGCGACAGTGCTCTTTGAAGATACAATGTTACACAGCAATATAAAATACATTAAACTGGCTTAGATTTTATCCAAGACTATCCTGATCTACTTACTTACAGTGAGTGCAACTAGACTAAGCATCTAATAAAAACCATTGTGTGCTGACAATATGGGCAATGATAGGATTAAAGAATGAAGGATAAAGAATGAGGATAAAGTGCAAGAATGCAAAGAAATGGGATTAACAGACACTGTCCAATGAAGTAATAGGGGTCATTTGTCTTCTCTTATTCTTTACCAATACAACAGCATAATAGAGGAAAATATGGGATGGGGGGATGTGATTCATGGGGAAGGGGGATGTTTAGTAACAGTGAGGACCACTAGAATGCATTAAATGGCTGATCGGCCGTCTGCTACAGGAAGACTAATTCCCAGTGAAAACTGCATCCCATACCTTCCCTCCAAAAGGTGGTGATACCACCATTATGCATGGAGAATATTGGCAAGTGCCCCTGTGCATAAATGCATACGCATGAGGTAAATTGGCTCCCTTGGTGAGCAATTGTTCAGTGCAAGGTTAACATGATGTGAAACTGAGGCAGTGAAAATCATATTATTTGTGCTAATTCCTTCAATGCCTCTGTAAAACATTAGCAAAGAGATGAAATTATGAGCCAGATTATGCACTCCCTTTAGTTAATGAAGAGGAAAATGGAAAGCTGCCTGTGCTTTAAACAGATCGTTTTTACAGTTAACTGGTAATGAAAGCTGGGTTGGGTTACATACCAGAGATTCTACGCTGAATGCATCAGAACACAATGGGGAGGGGGGGGGACAACAAGCAATTTCCTTTAAGACCCAATTAATCCATGTATCTGAAAACCTGCCTTTAATGACAGGGCGGAATGAAACTGCTAAGTAATTAGCCTGCCGTTGGAACATGGAATAAAGTCAGGAAAGACAAAATGTTGACATAAACTAATAATACATGACCTATCATAGACGTAATACAGAGGGGCCTTTTCTAGTTCTCCCCTGGAGTCACAGAGAAACAACAATAAATAACACAAGCTAATATAAGTAACATCAAGAGGATTAGTGCTGATGAATAATTTAAGACACAGCTTAAATTCCTTCTGGAGGAGGGGATCTTATTGGCCTCTCACTGAGCCATTAAGGCTCGTGTGGCTTTCCTGCAGAACAAACAGCACCATTACACCTTAATTCCCTTATGTGTATTTGCAAAGCCACCGTGATTCAAAAGCTTCTAGGGACCGATTTTGACCTCTGGCCTCACGTAACACATGTAGATATTCAATTAAACTATTTAGGCATGCCTTAAAATGTTTCTGTGTTGTTTGTAGTTGAACTGGTTACTGCTGACATTCCTTCTAGACAATTTTTTTTGGAAGCTTGTAATGTACTTGCTAGCTTGTAAATCAATTCAAATCAATATTTCCTGTCAAACAGTGAATGTCTTAGCTGTGTGATTGCAGGATAAACCACACTGAGGTTGTGGTAATTGCAAAATGAGCTTTTTCAAAGCGATCAATCACCCTGCTTATTTTTCTACAATGACCAGCCTCACGGAATCCCTTAGTTATCACAAATACAATAAGAGCTTACAGCGATAGCTATTGTCGAAATCCTCCCTTAAGTATTTAATCTGTCTATACACTACAATACTACTACAGGCAAGTCTTTCTTCAATGTTGAACCACAAGCATAAAATTGTGTTACCCAATACACGTGTATTTGGCTGTGCCGCTTCCCTCAAAGCAACAGCGAGTATTAACTGCCAAGTCACATCAATTACATTATTCTGACATACACTACACATAGATCCATTTCAATTTAGGCCCCAAGGCCCTTTGACATCCTTTATCATCAACGCAGAGAGCTGCTTGTCTTGGGAGATTGTGGAGCATTACAACACTGGCTGTCACTCAAGACACAACAGCCAATCAATACAAGAGAGCCAGGCTGTGCGGAAGCTGTATGATATGTTTCATGACAGCCAGGCTGGACGAGGGAAAATTGGATGGAGGCTCCTGGTCAAAGGAGAAATTCGTTCAAAAATGAAAAGTATTTTTTCAAAAGGTGGAGCGGACATCCATGTCTTTTTTCCACTTTGCCTTTAAGGGAAAAAATGTTTTATCATCTTAAAATGTAAAAGTATGGATGCATGAAGGTAAGAAGGATTGTGTTCCTATATAAGCCATTAAATTTACTTTTATGTTTTTTTATTTTTATGTGTTTTAAAAGGGAGTAAAAGAGACATGTATTTTGAGTTACAGTGAGAAGGTATCATCATAATGTACTCCTCATAATAAAGAGTGTTAGACACTGGACTTCAACATAAACAAAAGCTCACATATACATTTACAGTGATCTTGATAAAACTATTGACTGTGTGAGACTTCTTAAAATATATATATATATATATATATATATATATATATATTTCATAATTTGATACATTTCTTATATGTTGTGATTAAAGTTGCAAATGGAACATTATCTGTTGATAGTGCCATAAATAATGTGCCACAGATCTACCAGTCCTATTCTTCAAAGTAAAGCATATATCCCTAATTAAATTCCACAGCATGTGATGTCCAGAAGGGTTGTGGGTTAAACATGCAGAGTGCAAGACAGCTTCTGATGTATATACAGGGTTCGCTTGTATACACTTGGCAGAATGATTAAACTAAGTATAGTAGCCATCTTAATCATAATGTGTTGCTTTTAAGTAGCTGAGAATATGATCAAAACATGCACTGTAGAAATGCAGAAAATGGTATTCAAATCCTTTTTTTTCCCCCCAGGGGAGGAACCACAGACCCCACCCTTTATTATTGTGCCCCCCCCACACACATACACACACACACTTTTCAAATCAATGTTACGTCCTTGAGGTGAGTACTACAAATTTGAAAATCAAATCACCAATAGCAACCATTAACAATATATACGTGAACAGAATTCAATCATATCCGCTCGTATATTTAACCTTCCAGATTCTTCTGAAAGTCCTTTTTTCCAATGCCCCTTCCCCCCTCTCCTCCCGACTCTGCATTTCAGCAACAAAATGACTCCATAGATTCATTAGAATGCAGGAAGACAGTCTCTGAAATGAACAATTTTCTGCTGAACTTTTTAAACAAAATTCCTGGGGGGTGATGAGTGATGACCCCGACCCCTGTGGTGGGTAATGCAACAGAAGGCCTACTTATAAAATGCACAGACTTCACCGATTCTGAATCTCACTCCAAATTAAATAGAAAAGTTGCCACAAGGCCTACACTGCTGACATGAGGCAAGACATATTCCTATGTTTTCCCATGTGGCATCAGCCCCATAATAAAGCAGCAGGATCCCGGCCGACCAGAGAGAAATCAACATTCCAAAACAAAACATCTTTGGCTCCCATGGGAGACCTCGGTCAATGAGACAAAAATATCTGTAGATGAAAGTAAATAGGCAGCTGTTGTATGTTGCAATACACCTCATCAAAGGCTGCTGTAGCCCTGCTTAGTATCATGAAACTGTAAGCTGACAGAACGAACAATAGCTTGTGATAGAAATTATTGGGGACTGTAAACAATAACTACAAAAAAAAAACAGCAGTTGGCGACAGCAGCAGCACTAAAAAATGGGAATGTAATGTTTGCATTTAAAAAAAGGCAAATCGAGTACAGTGTGGCAGTAAATTAAAATCAGGATGCCGCTGCAAAACGGGTAATGCCAGACGTGTTAGCATTATACGGAATGGCACCTAATGTGTGTCAGTCTGCCTGTCACGCAAAATGAACAGCCCAGGGGTTGTTTGGTGCAAATTAAATTCCAACGATAGGTGAATTCACATTTTAAAAAAGCAATCTAATTAAATTGCCATGCACGGTCTTGTATCTTAAATTACATACCAACACCATGCAAATGCAGAAAAACTAACACCAGATGCAGACTTCAAGCACATGGCTGCTGGGGTGTTTGACAGAGACACCCCATGAACATGTTAATGTAGTATGAGATTAAAGCAAAAATCCACAAGTAATTTCATTTTCATGGCTTTGCCTTTGATTGGAACTAGTTTATCATTTTTCTTGTGTATTGTATTGTAACCCCTAACCCTACCTGCACAGATGATAAAACACAAAATCTAATTTCTCCAGCAATTTCCGCATCCAACGTCATGGTTCTTTTCAACACAAAGCAAGAGATCAAATTCCCCTTAACCTCGAGAAGAAAGTGGGGGGGGGGGGGCTTTTCAAAGTTTAACCAATGACATTCAGAAGCTGTGAACTTGTTGATGTGCTGGATCAGGGCTGATATTGAATTGAATTACGAGAGGCCACCCTGTGCACACAGCTTTGATGTCGGGGGAGACAGGTCAGTGACGAGGTGAAGGTGAGGAGGGGCAAAGAAGGGGGAGAACCATTATGTTCAGGTCGGAGGGGGAGGATGAGTGTTCCCATCAGATGCAGCCACTGAGCCGTTTAAATTTGACTCCAGGAGATGGAAAGAGACAACAAAGGCGGGTGGACAGAAGGCTGAAAATAAAAGAGTCGAGATGAGTTTTCAACAAGGGAGGGAGGGAGACATGGACAGGAAGACAAGGTACAGTTTGGAAAAGCAAAAGACATACGACGCAGCACTGCAGGCAAAAAATCTGTTTGTTTTTTATTTGCTTTGAGCCATCATGGAGACTTAACATTTTGTACCTGATTCACTAAGATTAAATCTGTAGGAGTTGTATATATCTATCTATCTCGCTCTCTCTCTCTCATATATATATATATATATATATATATATATATAGGCACAAACAGGACTTAAGTCCTGCGGGTGTGCTCAGGTGTCACCGTGTACCCAGAATCAGGAGCTGTGATGGACGAGACAGAGCTGAGGACCCTTCAGGAGCGTAGTGTTCCATTAGCCAGGCTGTGATGTACTGCTGGTCCTCCTCAATACACTCACACTCACACACACGCACACACACACACACAGTACTCTAAAGCAGTAGTATCCAACCTTTTTGGCTCGTGTGAAATGAGGCACTTGTGTCCCCTTAACACAGGTCAAAACATGAGTTTTGAACAGATCAACCACAGAATGACATTTTATTTTCAGACAGTTTTATCTAAAGGACTTTTAGAGGCCCTAAGAGGTAAAAGTATCTAATATTTCACAAGATAAAAGCAAAAATTTGAGAAAAGTCAGAAAACATAATCCTTTTAATCATCGTGTGACCCACTCAGGTTTACATTCGGACCCCCCACCCCCAGGTTGGGAAGCACAGCACAGCTCTACAGCATTTTGGATAGAAGCATCAAATTTTACTCTTAAAAGTTCGACTGTGGAACAACCATTTTCAATTGTGGTGATAGTGACATAGCAAAAATGTGTTTTCTTGGCCTTAACAGAATAGTTGAACATTTTGGGATATACACTTAAGCCCTTTCTTGCTAATTATGTGGCTAGAGCCAGAAGGCTATTAGCTTAGCATAATGACTGGAAGCAAGGGCTCTAGCTACATAATTTGCGCACAGATGTGAGAATGGTATCGAGCTAACGCTCAGCAAGACACTGTTTCTTTAAAGATTACATTACGATATTAACCCAATTCTTTTAAACATTTGACTGTTCTCGCTACATGAAATGAACAGTGAATCTCTGCCTGCTTGGCAATCACATCTGCATAATTGCAGTTAATGATTTCTTTGAGGCTACATCAGTCACCCCTGGTTTTGATTAAGTTGGCCTACTGTCCCAAAAAATGTCAGAATGATGAATTTTGTGAATATTGTTCGGTTAGTCAGTGGTGACTGAAAAAGTAATTCTGTGCAAACTTTCCATCTGCTCTGACATTTTAACATCCAGCTCTCTTCTTGTTCTTGTGAGGTGTATGAGGCTACAGCTCACCTGTGAACAAGCTGTGTCAGGGCCATTAGATGGGTGAGAGAGAAAGGAATAGAGTCACTGGGTGTGAATTAATAAGGTCCAGTCTGAGACTGAGAGGTGTGATGCCTGGCGCGGTGCGTGGTCAGGGTTCGCCAGGGTTCGCTTGTAAAACCAGCCAGCCAGCCTCCCAAGGCATCATTACAAGCTCCTACACGCCTGCCTGGGAGGAAACACCAGCTAACGTTAGGGTGTGTGTGTACATGTGTGTATCAGTGTCAGGGCTGCAGGGTATAGAGGTGATTTTACATTGGGTGATTTTACAATGTGAATTTCACGACTTCTCTTCCAATTTTGATTAAATCGTTTTCAAGTTTTAATGACTTTAAATAAACAAACAATTGAAGAAAATTGCTGCTCCCAAGGGGTATCAAGTTATTTCTTTGCCGCTCTTCAGAAAATACCTCTTGTAGTTCACACAGTGTGTTTACTAAAAAGAATTTCAAAGCGAACACAGATCTCCCCAGGCTCTGCAACTGAATGAATTAAGTGAGAACAAAAACAAGCAGCAGCACTGAGATGAGCAACTTCTGAGACCCAAGAGGCGTAACACGAATCAGCTGCTTTAAGACCAGCAACTGTATCACATACTATTGCTGCATTCATGTGGTATCGGAATAAGCAGAAAAATTAGTTCCCGGCTGGGAAAACTCACGTGAACGCCCCCTCAAGTCAGAACAACAAATTGGAGAGTCTGCAAATATTTTGGTACACGACTTGCCGAGTTGACGTCATATTACGCAGAAACATGGCGGACAAAAGTAAACGTTGGGTTGATGGTAAGAAACTTTTTATTAATTCACGTATTGCATATACATTTTTCTCACATGTAATTTGTAATACAATACCGTACTTTTAACCAAATACAGACTTTTTATGACTAACATGCATGTTTGAAATTAATCATATTTCATGGCTCACCTGATCCGTTTCCTTTGCTCTTTGGTGTCATGCGCTGCAAACAGCTATCAACGTGTTGTTTAAACGCTCTGAGCAATAAAATAGAACACACCGAAGTCAGGAGAACGACTTCCCAACTCAGGAAATAGGACCGTCTGAGGAGCACGTGAATGCACCATATCACTGGAAGCCCTTCATTCTGTAATAAAGCTAAGCTAATGCTACACCAGGAGGCAGATGGCTTCTCTGTATTTGCAACGTTTCTCCTTCCTCCTCCTTCCACTTGTATCTCTGAAATAACACGCAATCCTTTTCCAAGCTCTGCTGAGGCAAGAAGTTCATTACATGCTTTATGTGACAGTTCAATGTTTGGGTTTCTGAAAGCTTTAACGTCTGTAGTGTCCAGTGTGTTGAGCAATGGACATAATATTTTAGCTTTTTGCCATAAAGCAACATGCTAGTGCTACAAGCATTCAGTGCTTTCCTTAAAGTATTAGTTTGCAAAAAAGCAAATAAGTCTATTTCCAAAAATGTCAGAGAGTTAGACGAGCCTTTCGATACCACTCCTGTAGTCTGTGTGCTAAATATGAAACCACAGCTAGGAGGCAAGTAGCTAGCACAAAGATTGGAAGCAGGCTGAAACAGCTAGCCTGCCTCTCTCCAAAGTACAAAAATATGCCTACCAACACCTCTAAAGCTCAGTAATTAACACGTACTGTATCTCATTTGTTTGACAAACGACAAGTTGTCATGTTTATGGGGAGTTACCAGCTGGAACTATTTCCCCCTGCTTTCAGACTTCATGCTAACCTACTGTAAGCTAATCATCTCCTGGGTCTAGCTCCATACAGTACAAACATTGTGGTATCATGCAACTCTCAGCAAGAAAGTGAATGAGTATTTCCCAAAATGTCAAACTATTTCTCTACATATTTAAAATTGTGGATGTGGGTCTAGATCGAGATCTTGTGGGTGGGTAGTTTTTTAACAAAATGTAAAACTTTTAAGCTAACTTGAACCATTTTCTACGTAAATTCAGACCCATGTGGGGAAAAAAAGCACTGGAACCCACCACACAAATACTTCAGAGCTGTAGGACTACCAAATGCAATGGCACTATAACGACTCAGAAAAAATGTAAAAAAAAAACAACCTCTTTTATAGCAATTTCTGAACACATTATTTAAAATTATCTACAGAATGAACCAGGCAAATCTGTTTGTCCACCATTAGCATAGCTTGTTAGCTTGAGCGATTATCATTGTTGTTTCTCATACAGATGGGGAGCTTTGAGACTGGAAGGGAGAGCAGAGGAAAGAGAGTGCAACAGTTGGCCACTCAAAGGAGATCCACATCTGTTAAGCCAGACAAAACAAATAAAAAGATGCTTGCTTACTTGCCACAGTTCTCAAGCAAACTTTCTGCCACCACAAGAATTTATTTGCATTTTGGATAGCAGCTGGTCTTCACTTTTTAATCCTGGATTACAAACCCAAATCATTGCATTAGCTGCCCTCTGTGGATTCATCGTGCAAACAGGGGATCCAAATAACCATTTGTTATCTTTTGACTTTCAGCAGCTGAAACAAGGGGTACATATTGACTTTCTGAATAATTTCTCTTGTGGATTTAGCAAATATTAAGCAGTAAATATAGTTGCATTTGAATATTCAATCCAGAGCCTGGATCTGCATTAACACACTTTCAGATGTAATATTGTTTCACATGAATTCACAGAATTCTTGGAACACACAGCTCTCACACATGCACTGACATCTACCATATGTCAATGCCAAGGTGACTCACATGTAACAGTACCTCATTTCCTTCCACCTCTGTATAATGTTCACAGCACCTTATAGATTTTGCAGTTTAAGCAGCCTGTCAGGTGCATGTTGTGGTGTTAACTGCTCTACCAGCAGAACTGAGGCCGTTTCTCAATACACTAAATCTCTAGACAAACCCAGCAACACGCACACTGCATGCTAAAAACCCTTTTCAATATTCATGGAGAGTTGGTTTTTCAATGCCAGCGTAGTCAGACTCCCCGCTGAGTCTAGCGGGGTGTGTCTGGGACTCACAGCACCGGTGACTGAGGAGGGGGCTCGCGTGCACATGAGTGATCTCAATGACGCCATGTTTAAAAATAGTGGCATGCCGTCATGCGGAGCAGGTCTCAGGAGGATCGGAGGGGGTGAATCGAGCAGTGTGTGGCATACTCTTTGCTCTCTCTCTCATGTTGTGGATCAAGGTGCCAGTACTCCAAGTAAGGAATGCGATCACTCTGACTGGAGGGAGGCTGTCACAGATCCTCACCGTCATATCTTCACTACTTTGGTGGTCTGTCTGAATTGCGACTGCAGGCTGTTGAAGCGGTTATTCTGATGCACAGTGGTTTATATGAGAGGAGAGAATAATATATTGCATTTATGAAAATACAAATAATCAGCAAAAAACATGACATGCTAAGTTAATTTTAGCAATGTTGCCGTTTTCCCAAAAATTAAGTCTGACTGAACAAGAAACTGCTGATGGAAAGCAACTACATTTACTGTAGTTCTGTAAGTACAATTTTAAGGTACATGTACTTTACTTGAGTATTTCCAATTGATGCTACTTTATGATCCTACTCCACTATATTTAAGAAAGATTGTATATTCTATTCCACTATAGTTCCTAGTTTTACTCTGCTATAGTTACTAGTTACTTTTCAGAGTAAGAGTTTACATTAAAAACATATGATAAGCTTATAAAATACAATACATTGTTTAAGATTAACCCAGTGGTTCCCAACCTTTCTGGCTTGTGACCACTTCAAAAAAAGCAATGCCTAGTTGAAGCCCCTTGTCATCAGTATTAATAATCTAATAATGTTATATATAAAATCAGTTTCAGGGGATTCTACTCATTAGTATTTTGCATTTGGTTTATTAAAGTTGGTTCATAATGTTTAATTGCCATTGAACCAGGATTAAAAATAAGTCATCAGCAAGCAATATCTTGCTCCGGTTTTAAACCCCAAATCTGGCTAGGTTAAGATAGTTTAGTTGACAAAATTTAACTTGAATTTTGTTCATCCTAGTTATGAAAAAGTTACAGTAATACATATCTGAACATGAGAATGAAACCAGATTCATTTGCCCTCTGTTTTTTTTTTTAAATGGTGGACTACTGGATGTCAACATCAGTCTACAGGAGACTGTCCTCCCCAAGGAGTGCCCCAAAACGATATATGGTTACGTTGAAGTGACAAAGCCCATTAGTGGCCATAGTATGAGGGGAGCAAGGTGGAGGTATTATTGATCGTCAAAAGCCCGCAGAGGGAGGAGGTCGGGGTGGATGGATGGGTCAACAAAACATCTGCGACTGCTGTTTATTTCATATTTCCAACTGACAGTCAACATTGGTTCGTTTAAAGCATGACCATGATTGACCTAACCTTAACCACATATTTATTACCGTAACCATGACGACAAAGGTTCCCTAACTTTAACAAAGTAGTCATTTCAACCCAAACCCACGATGTTTCCCTAACCTGTAACCCTAAATACTTATATTAACACAAACAACAATCTTTCCATAAGCCTAAACAAGTCCTTTGGGGCATAAACCTAACAGTCTCCTTACCTAACCAAACCCAAACCAAAGCGTTGCCATATCACAACAGATTTATTTTTCAACAGTGATTTGTAATGGTTTTGGAAGGCATAGACAAATGTTGCCATCCCGTTGATTGGAGCATCAGATTAGTGTTGTTCTAGAGCGCGTTAGTGGCCTCAGTATGCTTCAAACAGAGTGCTT